>NC_083850.1:1130071-1410867 GCF_015708825.2 Lethenteron reissneri | reverse complement strand
CGCTGTAAAAGAATATTACCTATTGGGTTTCACTCCCTCGTCGAGAAGGCCGCTCTCTTCCTTTTCTAAAGTTACATGCTAATTTATCTGCATTCACTTGAAATCGAGGACAAAGTTTTTCAATTTATTCAAAATAAGCGCACAATTACACACTGAGATGCACTTACATATTCATGCATGAAGCACAATGGGCACATTACCCTTCGGTATGTTAATAGACATGCGGATTGTTCCTTCCAAAATTAACAATCGAATGCAAATATCCTGAAAGACAAAGGATTGGATCCTAGGGGGGGGGGAGTTATAAGGCGATTCAGAAGCAGAGCTCAATGCCATTTCGAGAGGGAACTTGATGAGGTTGGACGCTCGACTCGTCGCTCTGCTGATCGCCCTTCAACCGCGAGACAACGCAGCCTGGCGAGCACAATTGCTGTGTCGACAGTTAGGCGACTTTGCGTCGGGAGAGTTCGTGGCGACATTTTCAGACGGGTTACAGACATCGATCTACCGTGAATCTCCAAGTAAGTGTCTATTTTCGCGGATAAACTCTTAAACGTTTTCGTCGTTAAATTAGCGGGATTTGTTTTTCCTCTCGTTTAGACACGAGTGTCGTTCTTGTTTTAGCAGTTAACAAAATCCAAAACTCAACGTTAAACATCCTTGCGGCCGATAGCGTACTTTTGACTCAATAACACCGCTGCTGTTACTACGCTCACATGGAGCATAGAGGCTCTCCACAGCCCCACGCACACGGAGACAAGAAGCCATTCAATTGCTCTGTGTGTGAGAAGTCCTTTTCACGGTCATCAAGTCTTAAGAGACACCAGAGAACACACACGGGCGAGAAGCCATTCCTGTGCCCTGTGTGTGGGAAGGCATTTTCACAGTCATCACATCTTCAGATTCATCAGAGAACACACACGGGCGATAAGCCATTCCTGTGCCCTGTGTGTGGGAAGGCATTTTCACAGTCGTCAAATCTTAACACGCATCAAAAGGTCCACAATGATAGGAAACCGAAATCAAAAGCTGAAGTTCAAGGTGCTGCATTGAGTCCTAAAGAATTTTCCACCCTCGATCCCATGCAGTTGGATCCCGAGAGATGGCTGGATGTAATGGAGTGGCTCGACGATCAAACCGAGAGTCAGGGATGACTGAACAAATATTACGTCAGGTAATATTTGTTAGTTTTACAGTTTTTGTGAGAGTTTAATGACAGTGGTGGTTTGTTGCCGAAGTGGCGTGATGAGCAGTGGTTGTGATATGATTCAATTCCGGACAATATTGTAGTGGTTAAGTCTTCCTGTTGAGCTAAAGTTGGAATGCATCTTTAGTTAGATCTTTTCTCAACATTTTAAAAGGGTTTTTTCAAGCATATAGCTTTTATTGGTTGGTATTAATCGACTTTAGATAACCGATTTAAGGATGTACATTGATGACGCATTCGTTGGATATATGGCCTTGACTTCAACATAGACGCACAGTGAACAAATGTGGTGAACTAATAAGGAAATCATGGGGAATGATACTTTAACGCTTTGGTATTCCTGGAACGGATATGGTTTTCATTGTATTGTAACTGTTTGAACATAGGACATAATACATTCGGGTCGAGTTTTGACTTAAACAAATGTGTGTCCGTTTATTTATTCATATCAACAACGTGTTTTAAGCGAGTTTCTGGTGGAGGATCTTCGTCACACAAATCTGCCCTTAACCGGCAGTCTCCCCATTAACATGTGTTCCTGGAGGGGAAAGGGCCCCATTATAAATCTATTCACAACGTTACGGTCCCTAATCATCAAGTATACAGGGAATCCTGTACGCTAAGACATGTGAACTGTAACACTATAAACGATAACACGAAACATTAAACTACTATAAACTAGTTTCATCATTTATAACACCAAAACAGAGGTACGGTATCATAATCTCATTTCAAGAATTAGAATTACAATGTGATTGTATTAGAATCACACTCTGCGCATATGTATGTATAGTGTACGTGCAAGCGAACTGTGCTCGTATGTACGAATGTAATATGCATCTATGGCCTTTGGACATGCGAACCGGTGGTTGAATATGCGAATTGGGGGGTGCAGGATTATGATCGGATTAAAATGATTAGAATATCACTTTGGTAGTATTATAATTACACTGAGCTAGAATGTATGTTAAATGTAGATGCACATCGGGAGTCGTAAATGCGGCCTGGGTGGTGCCAGATTTAGAATCGCATCAAAATCATTAAAATCGCACCATGGTCGTATTAGAATCAAGCTGCCCACTGCTGGTAGAATGTTCCATCGCAATGGCACCGAAGAGCAATATACAGCATTGATATTTTGCGTGTAGCCTACAAGCGCAACCTTGCGCATTTTGACCTGGTTCTCGACGCCGGTCCCACGCCCATGGTAGAATGTTGTGCATGTCGGGGCGTCAAGGGCTCGCACCACAGCCTTGAAGGATTAGGCAGGTCCCTGGCTTCTTTTGAGAAACATGACCGGGCTCCAGGCACCGATTCCTCACACGTGGAAGATCCTTGAGGCACCCCGGGCCTCAGGGGCTCGGAAACTGTGGGCATCACAACACATTTCATTTGGAGTACGGTTTCCGTTGCCGAGAGCCCCACCACGTGGGGCACACCAGACTTGGGCTGTACAGGACATGGGGATGAGCTGTCCGGGTGGGGACGGACATAAGTCTTGAGGCGCGATGGGTGGACGAACCAACGGCGACGCCCTATCTGTATTCGTTACACACTGCAGCCATTACACCTCTATGACTTCTACCGTACCTTGCAATTGACTGAGCAACTTGGGGATATACCCGGTGGCACCTGTGGGCAAACAAGCATGCCCTGTACCCGACCGCCCATGGAAGCACGTGTTTACACCGCCCCGTGTTCTTTTCATTAGCGGCTTGCAGAAAGTAGAGCCCGTGTCGTCATCGGGGTCTGTGCTGAAGTCGGGGGTCGGAGTCAGGTGGCACGGGGATCCAGGGGCAAGGGAGTCGGGATGGGAAAGAGCGCAGCGCCAGGGCTGGAGGTGGCTGCGCTCCTCGGCCGGCCGTGTTGGCTGAGCCCACGGCCGGCGCAGAGGAGGCAGCACGGGGCAGCCGACTGTGTCGGGGGCACCAGTGGGACCGAGCCCGGGACCCCTCACCCCTGCCAAGTTGGTACACCTGGTGTATGTCAATAACTTTAATAAACCCTCGGCGAACGAACTTAAACCTCTCCTTTGTCTCCGAGTGCGTCATGGGAACTTCTCTACATTTGTATAATAGTGGACGGGCATGTGAACTGTGCTCGTATGTATGTAATGTGTATGCATGCCATTTGGACTTGCGAACCGGGGGTCGGATATGCGAACTGGGGCGTGCAGGATTAGGAATCGGATGAAAATGATTAGAATAACACTATGGTAGTATTAGAATACACTGAGCTAGAGTGTATGTTATATGTAGATGCGCATTGGGAGACATAAATGCAAACTGGGAGGTGATCGGTTTAGAATAGCATCAAAATGAGTATAATAACAACGTGGTCCTATTAGAATCACGCTATCAACAGCTGCTGATGTTCGGGTGGCGGCCGTCGATTCGGGCTCTGCTCTTCATTTCTTCGCCTGGATGGTGCCGCTGGACGCAGCATCTCTGAAAGTGATGCTGTTGTTGCTGCTGCTGCAGTTGCTGCTGCTGCAGTTGCTGCTGTTGTAGTTGCTGCAGTTGCTACAGTTCCTGCTGCAGTTGCAGATGCTGCTGCAGTTGCTGCTGCTGCAGTTGCTGCTGCAGTTGCTGCTGCTGCAGTTGCTGCTGTTGTTGTCCCATCCTGATCCTGCACCTTCCGTTTCACATATCACACCCTTGGTTCGCACGTCCATATTACATACATACATGTTACATACATACATGGTACATGCATACATATACCATGTTACATACATACATGTTACATACTTACGACCGTAGTGTGATTCGAAGAGGACCACGGAGTGATTCGAATAATTCGAATGCGATTCGAATATCACACTTCACGGTAGGTTGTTCTAATCTATAACACTAGTTAATAATGTTATTGTATAGCGTTATAATGTATAGCTCATAGGTTATATTGTTAGAGTTCACAAATTTAGAGTTTACTATAACACTAGTTTCAGTAATTTGTAGATTATTCAAATGTATATGTGAATGTTTTTAAGTTACCATTGTTGAAGTTCATAATGTTAAAGTTCACAGTGTGAGAATTTACAATGTGAGAGTTTACAATGTGAGAGTATATCCAAGACGTCGATCGATGGCGTTGGTCTTGTAGGGTCGATCATAGTTTTTCATCAAAGGCGCTATCCCATCACGGGACACCACCATGCTGCGTATATAACAGTAACAGAAGCAACTACAGCAGCTACGAAACCGTTCGATGGCAAAGCAGCGATTTCTGCTTCTGCTCCAACTGCTGCCCGGCTGTTTGCACGCCGGCTCTGCTCTCGTGGGACCCCACACGTCTATGGAAATAATTCAGATGATCCTATCTGAGTTGAGATTTGAGCGACTAAAGTTGACTTTGTTTAAACATAACTTAGTGTAGGTTAGTGCCATCGGTGTTTAGCGAATACTACCGAATAATTAGCTCACACTCATTTATGACGTAATTTGGTATAATTTTGGTTGATTAAGGAGAACAAGACACCTGCCATGTCGACGAATTCTTATCACATACATGTACTTAACTATATAGCTAAAATAACGTCATCACTCGAATAAACTTGCAGGTCTTAGCCCCCTCATATCGTTGCTTCGCAGATGCTCGAGATTGAGTGTCCTGCTGTGGTCCGAATTGTTTACTGCGATAACATTTGGCTGTTCAAAGCAGTCTGCAACCGTGGATTGTGCAGCTTGGAATAATTGAGGACATCACATCTATTTTGTTGGTTCTCGAAAACTGAGGCCAATAAGTAGGAGGCAAATCACGAGCGAAGAATGTCTTCATTAATCGAGAACGAAAGTAAGAAGTTCTAAGGCTGTCATATACCGCCACATTTACGAGTTGGCTCTTTGGGGCTCTATGATGTGTATAGTTGAAGGTGCTAGGTATTGTCTTCTTCTAACAGCTACTAACGTTAGTGTATTGTCTGTTTTTAGGATTTGTACATTGTTGTTATTCTTAATTCTCAGCTCAGACATGATCATCACAATCATTTCCAAAGACGTGTGGGGTCCTGCGAGAGCAGGTCCCGACTACAAACAGCTGGGCAGCAGAATCGGAAGTAGCTGCGTCGCCCTAGAAATGTGATGTTGCTGCTGCTGTTGTTGCTGCTGTAGTTGCTTCTGTTGCTGTAATAAACGCAGGGATGTGGTGTTCCGTGATGGGATGACGCCTTTGATTAAAGCCTCTGAACAAACTCACCCGATTGACGCCCTTGATCGTCGCATTTGATCAATTTTGATATTGTATACTCTCACATGTTAAGCTCTATCATAGTGAAACATAATATTACAACCTATGAACTACAATCTATCCATTGTAACGCTGTAAAAATTAACCCGTAAAAACAAAGTTTTTTACTATAAATCCTTTATATGCGTGGTGGCTAGAGTCCTCTCGTCCTCTGGCTTGAGATTGCTGCCACCTAGGGGTCAGATGATTGCCTGCCACCATTAAGCAATTGGTAATTAAATATAATTTATTTTTTCCTTAAAAGTGTACAATTTAGGAAAAAAAAATTCACGAAAATAAATTGTCATGCACAATGCGTCTGTGTGCAAAATGTCAGCTCGATTGGATCACGGGAAGTGGGTAAAAGAACGACGGAAATATTTGCACGGTCGTAAGCGCACAAGCAAGCAAGCGCGCAAGCAAGCAAGCAAGTGAACTTAATATAAAGGATTTAAAAAGAATATAACCTATTGGGTTTCACTCCCTCGTCGAGAAGGCCGCTCTCTTCCTTTTCTAAAGTTACATGCTAATTTCTCTGCATTCACTTCAAATCGAGGACAATGTTTTTTCATTTATTCAAAATAAGCGCACAATTACACACTGAGATGCACTTACATATTCATGCATGAAGCACAATGGGCACATTGCTCTTCGGTATGTTAATAGACATGCGGATTGTGCCTTCCAAAATTAACAATCGAATGCAAATATCCTGAAAGACAAAGGATTGGATCCTAGGGGGGGAGTTATAAGGCGACTCAGAAGCAGAGTTCAAAGCTATACAGAACAAAAAAAAGCCTAAAAAAAGAACAACAATGGACAAATCCTAAAAAACAGTCATCACACGCATGTTAGTAGCTGTTAGAAGAAGACAACACCTAGCACCTTCAACTATACACATTATACAGCCTCAAAGAACCAACTCGTAAATGGTGCGGTATATGACAGCCTTCGAATTTCTTACTTTCGTTCTCGATTAATGAAAACATTCTTGGCAAATGCTATCGCTTTCACTCGTGATTTAACTCCTAATTATTGGTTTCATTTTTCAAAAACCAACAAAATAGATGTGATGTCCTCAATTATTCCAAGCTGCACAATTCACGGTTGCAGACTGCTTTGAACAGCCAAATGTTATCACAGTCAACAATTCGGACCACAGCAGGAAACTCAATTCGAGCATCTGCGAAGCAACGATATGAGAGGGCTAAGACCTGCAAGTTTATTTGAGTGTTGACGTTATTTTAGCTATATAGTTAAGTACATGTATGTGATAAGAATTCGTCGACATGGCAGGTGTCTTGTTCTCCTTAAATCAACCAAAATTACGACAATTTTTTTCGTAAATGAGTGTGAGCTAATTCTTCGGTAGTATTCGCTAAACACCGATGGCACTAACCTACACTAAGTTATGTTTAAACAAAGTAAACTTTAGTCGCTCAAATCTCAACACAGATAGGATCATCTCAATTATTTCCATAGACGTGTGGGGTCCCACGAGAGCAGAGCCGGCGTGCAAACAGCCGGGCAGCAGTTGGAGCAGAAGCAGAAGTCGCTGCTTTGCCATCGAACGGTTTCGTAGCTGCTGTAGTTGCTTCTGTTACTGTTATATACGCAGCATGGTGGTGTCCCCGTGATGGGATAACGTCTTTGATCAAAAACTATGATCGAACCTACCAGACCAACGCCATCGATCGACGTCTTGGATATACTCTCACATTGTAAACTCTCACATTGTAAATTCTCACACTGTGAACTTTAACATTATGAACTTCAACAATGGTAACTTAAAAACATTCACATATACATTTGAAGAATCTACAAATTACTGAAACTAGTGTTATAGTAAACTCTAAAGTTGTGAACTCTAGCAATATAACCTATGAGCTATACATTATAACGCTATACAATAACATTATTAACTAGTGTTATAGATTAGAACAACCTACCGTGAAGTGTGATATTCGAATCGCATTCGTATTATTCGAATCACTCCGTGGTCCTCTTCGAATCACACTACGGTCGTAAGTATGTAACATGTATGTATGTAACATGGTATATGTATGCATGTACCATGTATGTATGTAACATGTATGTATGTAATATGGACGTGCGAACCAAGGGTGTGATATGTGAAACGGAAGGTGCAGGATCAGGATGGGACAACAACAGCAGCAACTGCAGCAGCAGCAACTGCAGCAGTAACTGCAGCAGCAGCAACTGCAGCAGCAACTGCAACTGCAGCAGCAGCAACTGTAGCAACTGCAGCAACTACAACAGCAGCAACTGCAGCAGCAGCAACTGCAGCAGCAACAGCAACTGCAGCAGCAACTGTAGCAACTTCAGCAACTGCAGCAGCAGCAACTGCAGCAGCAGCAACTGCAGCAGCAGCAGCAACTGCAGCAGCAGCATCACCTTCAGAGATGCTGCGTCCCGCGGCACCATCCAGGCGAAGAAATGAAGAGCAGAGCCCGAATCCCGCCACCCGAACATCAGCAGCTGTTGATAGCGTTATTCTAATAGGACCACGTTATTATTATTATTATACTCATTTTGATGCTATTCTAAACCGAGCACCTCCCAGTTTGCATTTACGTCTCCCAATGCGCATCTACATATAACATACATTCTAGCTCAGTGTAATTATAATACTACCATAGTGTTATTCTAATAATTTTCCTCCGATTCCTAATCCTGCACGCCCCAGTTCGCATATCCGACCCCCGGTTCGCAAGTCCAAATGGCATGCATACACATTACATACATACGAGCACAGTTCACATGCCCGTACACTATTATACAAATGTAGAGAAGTTCCCAGGACGCACTCGGAGACGAATGTGAGGTTTAAGATCTTTCGCCGAGGGTTTATTAAAGTTATTGACATACACCAGGTGTACCAACTTCCCAGGTGTGAGGGGTGCCGGGCTCGGTCCCACTGGTGCCCCCGACACAGTCGGCTGCCCCGTGCTGCCTCCTCTGCGCCGGCCGTGGGCTCAGCCAACACGGCCGGCCGAGGAGCGCAGCCACCTCCAGCCCTGGCGCTGCGCTCTGTCCTATCCCGACTCCCTTGCCCCTGGCTCCCCGTTCCACCTGACTCCGAGCCCCGACGTCAGCATGGACACCGATGACGACACGGGCTCTACTTTCTGCAAGCCGCTAATGAACAGAACACGGGGCGGTGGATACACGTGCTTCCATGGGCGGTCGGGGACAGGGCATGGTTGTTTGCCCACAGGTGCCACCGGATATATCCCCCAAGTTGCTCCGTCAATTGACAGGTGAAACGGCCGCAGTGTGTACGAATGTAGCTAGGGCGCCGACGTTGGTTTGTCCACCCGTCCAGCCTCAAAACTTATGTCCGTCCCCACCGAGACAGCTCATCCCCATGTCCAGTACAGCCCAAGTCTGGTGTGTCCGACGTGGTGTGGCGTTCGGCAACGGAAACCGTACTTCAAAGGGAATGTGTTGTGGCGCCCACAGTTTGCTAGCCCCTGAGGCCCGGGGTGCCTCAAGGATCGCCCACGTGCGAGGAATCGGTGCCTGGAGCCCGGTCATGTTTCTCAAAAGAAGCCAGGGACCTGCCTAACCCTTCAAGGCTGTGGTGCGAACCCTTGACGCCCCGAAAGGCACAAGATTCCACCATGGGCGAGGGACCGGCGTCGAGAACCAGGTCAAAATGCGCAAGGTTGCGCTTATAGGATCCAAGCCCAACACACGGACAATTGAAGGGTCCAGTTGAACAACGTGGAAGCGTGTTAGGATTGTTGTTGTGGTTATTGTGTTGTTTTCTTGTTGTTGACAGGTGAGTGTGGTCACACCGGTTACCCCTTACAGTTGAGTGTTAAATGTTGATGCAGCTGCTGCCCTGACGCACGTGGTGTCTAAAAACTGTTGCTGATGTAAAGACAGTGCATCTACTAAGGGACAAGCGGTGACAATAGGATAGAGAGAGTTCAAGAAGGGAAGGCGGGACAACAATACAAACTAGTGTTATTGTAAACTATGAGCGATACATTATAACGCTATAAAATAACATCATAAACTAGTGTTACAGATCAGAACACCGTACATTGAAGTGTGATATAATGACGACGACGAGACAGCAACCAGCCAACACAGCCCCAAACCTCGTTCCTCCCCCTCTCTCATTCTCGGCGTGAACCTCCGCCCACACTTGGTCTCGCCTTCCCTTCTCGAACTCTCTCTATCTTGATGTCACCACTTGTCCCTTAGTTGACGCACTGTCTTTACATCACCCACCTCTATGACCTCTACCTGACCCCACCATGGGCGGAGCAACTTGGGGGACATACAGATGTGTATGTAAATTATCTGTGCAATCGAACCGGGGGTCGGATATGTGAACTGTGGGGGGTACAGGGCAAGAATCGCATTCAAATTTTAGAATAACAATATGGTCGTATTAGCATTTTAATAGGCTTTAATGTATGTTACGTGCAAATGCAAATCGTTAGTCATAAATGCGAGGGAGGGGTTAAGAGGTGCACGTTTAATCTAGTGTTAACATTTATTTTAGCATCATATTTAAGGACACTGTTGTTGATAAGAATTCGTCTGGACATGGCACGTGCCTTGTTCTACTCGATCAACCAAAATTAGTACAATGTCGGTCATACAGGAGTGTGATTTCATTCATGAGTAGTATTCACACAGCCCCGATGACACTAACCTACCTAAAGTTATGGTTAAACAAAGTAATCTTGAGTGACTTAATTCTCAGCTCAGACATGATCATCGCAATCATTTCCAAAGTCGTGTGGGGTCCCACGAAACAGGGCACGTCCACAAACTCTCAAATTGTAAACTCACATTGTATACTCTAACATTATAAACTCTAACAATGTAACCTTCAAACTATGAGCTATACATTGTAACGCTTTAAAATAACACTACAAACTAGTGTTATAGTAAACTATAATGTTGTGAACTCTAACAATATAAGCTATGAGCGATACATTATAACGCTATAAAATAACATAATAAACTAGTGTTACAGATTAGAACACCGTACAACCTCCGCCCACACTTGGTCTCGCCTTCCCTTCTCGAACTCTCTCTATCATGTTGTCACCACTTGTCCCTTAGTTGACGCACTGTCTTTACATCACCCACCTCTATGACCTCTACCTGACCCCGCCATGGGCGGAGCAACTTGGGGGATTTTCCCGGTGGCACCTGTGGGCAATACAACCATGCCCTGTCCCCCACTGCCCATGGAAGCACGTGTTCCCGCCGCCCCGAGTTCTTTTCATGAGCGAATTGCGCTCTGGTGGGGAAAGGTCCTCGTTATGAATCGTTTCGCAACGTTCAGGTCCAGAATACCGAAGTCTACCGGGAATCACCTGTACTTAAAAACATGTAAACTGATAACACTATAAACAATAACACTAAACATTAAACGACAATAAAAATATCAACTGGTTTTATAATTTATAGCACCATAAACGGAGGTACGGATTTAAATCTCATTAGAAGTATTAAAATCGCACTCTACACATATGTATGTAAATGATCTGTTCGATCGAACCGGGGGTCGGATGTGAACTGTGGGGGGTACAGGGCAAGAATCGCATTCAAATTTTAGAATAACAATATGGTCGTATTAGCATTTTACTGTGCTTGAATGTATGTTACATGCAAATGCAAATCGTTAGTCGTAAATGCGAGGGAGGGGTTAAGAGTTGCACGTTTAATCCAGTGCTAACATTTATTTTAGCATCATATTTAAGGACACTGTTGTTGATAAGAATTCGTCTGGACATGGCACGTGCCTTGTTCTACTCGATCAACCAAAATTAGAACAATGTCGGTCATACAGGAATATGATTTCATTCATGAGTAGTATTCACAGAGCCCCGATGACACTAACCTACCTAAAGTTATGGTTAAACAAAGTAATCTTGAGTGACTTAATTCTCAGCTCAGACATGATCATCGCAATCATTTCCAAAGACGTGTGGGGTCCTGCGAGAGCAGGTCCCCACTCGGAATCGGAAGTAGCTGCGTCGCCCTCGAAATGTGATGTTGCTGCTGTTGTTGTCGCTGCTGTTGTTTCTGCTGTAGTTGCTTCTGTTGCTGTAATAAACGCAGGGAGGTGTTGTTCCGTGATGGGATGACGCCTTTGATTAAAGCCTCTGATCAAACTCACCCGATTGACGCCCTTGATTGTCGCGTTTGATCAACTCTGATATTGTATACTCTCACATGCTAAGCTCTATCATAGTGAAACGTAATATTATAACCTATGAACTACAACCTATCCATTGTAACGCTGTAAAATAATATTACCTATTGGGTTTCACTTCCTCGTCGAGAAGGCCGCTCTCTTCCTTTTCTAAAGTTATATGCTAATTTCTCTGCATTCACTTTAAATCGAGGACAAAGTTTTTCCATTTATTCAAAATAAGCGCACAATTACACACTGAGATGCACTTACATATTAATGCATGAAGCACAATGGACACATTACTCTTCGGTATGTTAATAGACATGCGGATTGTACCTTCCAAAATTAACAATCGAATGCAAATATCCTGAAAGACAAAGGATTGGATCCTAGGGGGGGAGTTATAAGGCGGCTCAGAAGCAGAGCTCAATGCCATTTCGAGAGGGAACTTGATGAGGTTGGACGCTCGACTCGTCGCTCTGCTGATCGCCCTTCAACCGCGAGACAACGCAGCCTGGCGAGCACAATTGCTGTGTTGACAGTTAGGCGACTTTGCGTCGGGAGAGTTCGTGGCGACATCTTCAGACGGGTTCCAGACATCGATATACCGTGAATCTCCAAGTAAGTGTCTATTTTCGCGGATAAACTCGTTCTTGTTTTAGCAGTTAACAAAATCCAAAACTCAACGCTAAACATCCTTGCCGATAGCGTACTTTTGACTCATTAACACCGCTGCTGTTACTACGCTCACATGGAGCAGAGACGCTCTCCACAGCCCCACGCACACGGGGGCAAGAAGCCATTCAATTGCTCTGTGTGTGGAAAGACATTTGCACATTCATCACATCTTCAGAGTCACCAGAGAACACACACTGGCGAGAAGCAATTCCCGTGCTCTGTGTGTGGGAAGGCATTTGCACGGTCATCAACTCTTCAGAGTCACCAGAAAACACACACGGGCGAGAAGCCATTCCTGTGCCCTGTATGTGGGAAGATATTTGCACAGGCATCAACTCTTCAAACTCATCAGAGAACACACACGGGCGAGAAGCCATTCCTTTGCTCTGTGTGTGGGCAGACATTTTCACGGTCATCAACTCTTAATAATCATAAGAAAACACACTTGGGCGAGAGGCCATTCCTGTGCCCTGTATGTGGGAAGACATTTGCGCAGGCATCAACTCTTCAAACTCATCAGAGAACACACACGGGCGAGAAGCCATTCCTTTGCTCTGTGTGTGGGAAGACATTTGCACAGTCGTCAACTCTTCAAACTCATCAGAGAACACACACGGGCGAGAAGCCATTCTTGTGCCCTGTGTGTGGGAAGGCATTTGCACACTCGTCAACCATGAACAGGCATCAGCAGGTCCACAATCATAGTAAACTGAAATCAAAAGCTGAAATTCAAGGTGCTACAATGAGTCCTGAAGAAGTTTCCACCTTCGATCCCATGCAGTTGGATCCCGAGAGATGGCTGGATGTAATGGAGTGGCTCGAGGATCACACCGAGAGCTCGGGGTGACTGAAATATAATGTTGCATGCGGTTATACCTATTAAGCTGTCTTGAGTACTTGTGTGTTTAACTCTGACCCTTTAGTTTTACAGTTCGTTTGAGAGTTTCTTGACGCGCAGGTGGTGAGTTTTGATGTTGGCGGATTACTTGGTGAAGTGGTGTGATGAGCAGTGGTTGTGAGATGGTTAAATTCCAGACAATATTGTAGTGTTTAAGTCTTCCTGTTGAGCTAAAGTTGGAATGCATCTGTAGTTAGATCTTTACGCAACATTTTAAACGAGTTCTTTTTCAAGTATAAAGCTGTTTTTTGCTGGTAATAATCGACTTTAGGATGTACATTGATGACGCGTTCGTTGGATATTTGGCCTTGACTTCAACATAGAGGCACAGTGAACAAATGTGGTGAACTAATAAGGAAATCAATGGGAATGATATTTTAACGCTTTGGTATTCCTGGAACGGATATGGTTTGCATTGTACTGTAACTGTTTGAACATAAGACTTAATACATATGCGGTTGGAGTTTTAACATAAAAATGATTGCAGATTAATAAAAACGTATTTTAACAAATGTTTGTCCGTTTATTTATTTTACAATGTTCATAGCAAAAACGTGTTTTAAGCGAGTTTCAGGTGGAGGATCTTCGTCACACAAATCTGCCCTTAACCGGCAGCATCTTGGCTGTCTCTCCATTACCATGTGTCCCTGGAGGGGAAAGGTCCCCATTAGAAATCTATTCGCAACGTTACGGTCCCTAATCATCAAGTATGACATGTGAACTGTAACACTATCAACGATAACTAAAATCATTAAAATACTATAATCTATTAACTAGTTTCATCATTTATAACACCAAAAACAGAGGTACGGTATTATTAGTTTTGAGCAACATAAACGGAGGTTCGTGATTATAATCGCATAATAATAATTATAATCGCACTGTGATAATGTTAGAATCACACTTTGGCCATATGCATGTTAAGTGAATGCGAACCGGGGGTAGGATATTCAAGATTTGTATCTCATTACAATTATTAAAATCCCACTGTAGTCGTATTAGAATCAAACTGTCCACTGTTGGATGAATGTCATGTTAATTGAATCGAATAGCTATATATGGTGTGTATAACAATCACATATTATACCATAATTACATTTCATATGATTTGAAAAACATACGTTCATTTAAAAAAAACTGAGAATTTCGTCGACCTTGTGGGGAGATGGAGCGCGGTGGATCGGATCGTCTCCGCTGCTGTCGACGGGGCCAAGGAAAGAATGTTTAACTCCAGTCACAGCGCCTTACCCAAACTACATCTCCCCGACAATATTTGAGGACGCGATTGAAGGTAACAATTCGTCACGAAAAGGCATGATTACAATGTATATTCTTAGGTTTTTTTTTCACGTCGGTAAAACCTAAGAATATGAATCCTTGCAGTCACGAAAGCTTCAAATCTAGAAATGATTACAATGTCTTTCATAAAGGAGTATGAGTTCATTCATGAGTAGTATTCGCTAAGCCCAGATGGCACTAACCTGCACTCAGTTATGTTTAAACAAAGTAAACATTAGTCGCTCAAATCTCAGCTCATTCATGGTCATTGCAATTATTTCCAAATCCGTGTGGGGTTCCACGAGGACAGGGCACGGCCAAAAACGCTCACATTATAAACTCTAACAATATAACTGTTGTAGCTATACATTGTAACGCTATAACAATAACACTGTAAACTAATTTTATAGTAAAATCTAATGTTGTGAACTCTAACAATAAAACCTATGAGCTCTACATTTTAATGCAAAAAATTGCATTATAAGCTAGTGTTATAGATTGGAACACCATACATTGTGTGATATTGGAATAACATTCGAATATTTAGAATTACTTCGTGGTCCTCTGCGAATCACACTATGCTCGTAAGTACGTTACATGTCTGTATGTAATATGTATGTATGTAATATGTCTGTATGTAATATGTATGTATGTAATATGTATGTATGTAATATGGACGTGCGAACCAAGGGTGGGATCTGTGAAACGGAAGGTGCAGGATCAGGATCTGATACATTTTTTGTCGTACCATAATTACACTGCTCAAATCTACGTTATATGTAAATACGCATCAGAAGACCAAAATGTGGCCTGCGAGGTGCCAGGTTTAGGATCGCATAAAATTATTAGAATCACACCATCATCGTATTAGAATCAAGTTGCCCACTTATGGATGAATATTCCATCTCAATGGAATCGAATAGCAATGGCATCGGATAGCAGTATGGAAATATATAAATAATTGAACAAACCCACTATGAGCTCGTGAGATTATGAATCGTTACAATTCTAATGACTCCAGACTCTGTAGACTGTAGAAGGTTATTTTATTTAGCCTGTAACAATGCTTACGACACCGGAATCACGATATAGCAACGACAACGACGAGACAGCAACAAGCCACGACCCGATATTCCACCAAAACAGCCCCGGACCTCGTTCCTCCCGCTCTCTTATTCTCGTTGTGAATCTACCACCACCCTTTTTCCCACCTTCCCTTATTTAACTCTCTCTATCCTATTGTCACCGCTTGTCCCTTACTAGATGCACTGTCTTTTCATCAACAATATGTTTTAGAAGCCACGTGCGTCAGGGCAGCAGATGTAGCAACATTTCCCAAACCTAACACTCAACTGTAAGGGGTAAGCGGTGTGACCACACTCACCCGTCAACAACAAGAAAACAACACAATTACCACAACAACAATCCCAACACACTTCCACGTTGTTCAACTAGACCCTTCAATTGTCCGTGTGTTGGGCTTGGATCCTACGAGCGCAACCTTGCGCATTTTGACCTGGTTCTCGACGTCGGTCCCTCGCCCATGGTGGAATCTTGTGCCTTTCGGGGCGTCAAGGGTTCGCACCACAGCCTTGAAGGGTTAGGCAGGTCCCTGGCTTCTTTTGAGAAACATGACCGGGCTCCTGGCACCGATTCCTCGCACGTGGGAGATCCTTGAAGCACCCCGGGCGTCAGGGGCTAGCAAACTGTGAGCGGCACAACACATTTCATTTGGAGTACGGTTTCCGTTGCCGAGAGCCCCACCACGTCGGACACACCAGACTTGGGCTGTACGGGACATGGGGATGAGCTGTCTGGGTGGGGACGGACATAAGTCTTGAGGCGGGATGGTTGGACGAACCAACGGCGACGCCCTATCTACATTCCTACACACTTAGGCCGTTTCACCTCTATGACTTCAGCTGTATCACTATAAACGATAACACTCAACATTAAACGACTATAAACTGGTTTCCTAATTCATTACAATATAATCGGAGGTACGGTATTCAAATCTCATTAGAAGAATTATAATCGCACTCTGCTCAAATGTATGTAAAGCGAACGTTCCATCGAACCGGGGGTTGGATATGCGAACTGTGAGGGGTGCAGGGTTAGAATCGAATTCAAATTCCTAGAATAACAATATTGTCGTATTAGCATTTTACTGTGCTTGACTGTATGTTACGTGTAAATGCAAATTGTTAGTCGTAAATGCGAGGCAGGGGTTAAGAGGTGAATATTTAATCCAGTGTTAACGTTTAGTTTAGCATCATATTTAAAGACAATATTGGTAATAAAAATAATCTGGACATGGCACGTGCCTTGTTCGTCTCGATCAACCAAAATTAGTAGAATGTCGGTCATAAAGGAGTGCAAGTTCTTTCATGAGTAGTATTCGCTGAGTCCCCAGACACTAACCTATACACAGTTATGGTTAAACAAAGCAACGATTAGTCACTTAATTCTCAGCTCAGACATGATCGCAATCATTTCCAAAGACGTGTGGGGTCCCGCGAGAGCAGGGCCTGGCTACAAATAGCCGAGCAGCAGAAACAGCAGAATCAGAAGTAGTTGCGTCGCCCTCAAAACGTGTTGCTGCTGCTGTTGTTGCTGCTGTTATTGGTGCTGCTTTAGTTACTTCTGTTACTGTTATGTATTGGGTGGTGGCTCATTTACTCATCACCACCCATAATCATCAGCATCAACACCCATTATCATCACCAATCATCATTATCACTATCAAATCACCATCACCAACCATCGTCACCACCACCACCACCCAACCATCACAACCAACATTCATCATAACCACCACCAATCATCCATCATCATCAACACCCATAATCACAACAACCCATCATCATCACCACCCATAACCATCACCACCCATCATCATAAACTCACCAATCATTACCACCACCCATGATCATTACCACCCATCATAATCACTCCACGTTATCATCACCGACCATCATCATTACCACCCTTCATAATCACCACCCATCATCATCACCACCATCCATTATTAAGAAACATCATCACCACCCATCATAAATAAACAAACACAAACAGCTCCAAACATAGATATGTAACCTGACACAGACATAGATAACAGACACACACAAATAAACAATCTCATTAACAACTTAATCATAAAAAGCCCATATTACCACTGCCAGGATAGGTGCACACAGACAAATCCTTTACACAATAACAATTTACATGGAACTCAAATTCACACTTAGTACAACCACCTCACTCACTTAAATATAACTACAGATCAAAAACTCTAATAAAAACCTGAATTTAAAAGTAAATAAACCAATGGGATGGTGTTCATACGCTTGAAATGTAATGAATGAAATGCAAGTTAATAATTCCAAGTAAACAAAAAATAACTACGAACAAATATGAAGCCTGAGGCCTAGGTATATGCCAGGCCTGATGGCCAGGCATCGCTTCAGTCCTCGCCGCAGTAACGGCGAGATCAAAGACAGCACAAAGCGAGGGGGCAAATGTTTAATGTCGAACCGAGGGCTCTGCTGTTTCCGGTGACGCACACCACCCGCACTGCACCACGTGGTGCGCCCGCCAAGCGCGTGGGGGCGGAGCCTCACTGTAGTGACGTCACCTCTGTTACGTCATAGCCACGCCTCCACCCGCAGTCGAGAGGAATGCGCACGAGTGAGCAGCAGCAGCAGAAGCCTTTGCAGAGCGAATCGTCAACGAGGTGAGCGTCCCTATGGGAACCTCATTTGCCAGTAAAAATATGATAATTGGTTTTTTTACCCTTCTATCTGGCAACAAAACTGACACCTTTTTACAGTGCGCCTTTTGGCGTCATCAGGTCCAACCCATGTGAGACTAGGCTCTAAGGAAAGCTGTCTCGGGTGTGGACCAATCAACTTCAAGGACAGTGCACATTATCAGAGTTATGTTCTTTTGTTTGTATTATGACTGCAGGTATTGCGGTCTATGCAAACATGACTCCTTGTAAAAAGGTGTCAGTTTTGTTGCCAGATAGAAGGGTAAAAAAAACAATTATCGTGAGCGTCCCTGTTGACGATGTGTGTTGTTTATTTTTATTGCACGTTTTGACTACAAACTAAAGCTTCATTATTTTTGTGTATGTTGCTATTTGGATTTTCTGCAACCAAATTAGGACTATTAGTTAGATTACTTGGCATGCTCTGATATGTTGCTGTTACTGTCATTGTTTAGACCCAAAGCAAGTTAACATTTAAAACGTTCATAACTAACCTGTTTAAATCTCATATAATATGATTAACATGTCTATAATTATTGTTTTCTGATTGCCTGCATAATTGTGCCCTGCATTACATGTATTGAATGTTATCCAACACGGGGGAGGAGTCTACCTTTTAGTTCAGACCCGAGCTGCTGCCATAGATGTCTCCTATCTGTGATGTCACAGCCACATGGGCGGTACCTCTGACATCACGTGACCTACGACGTCATTCTCGGGTTATAACAAATGATTTAAGTATGGTCATTTGACCCCAATGACCTACAAGACATAGGGGGGCCTTTATCAAGCAGTAGATTAATACAAATGGGCTGTGCATCAACATGCTTGTCTGGATTAGAGGTTAAACATCACGGTTATGTCTGGCGATTATGTTTAATGCAATAGGCAGTTGGAATAAACATGTTCGCGTGGGTGGATGAGTGAGCGATCTGACGCACGCGTGAGTGGGCAAACAAGCGAGTGAGTGGACTTGTAAAACAAACGGCACGAAAGTGATTTGATTGGTACAGCGAGTGGTCAAATATGTAATAATTGAGAGGATGAGTGTTTCAAAAGGTTGCTAAATCTGAGCGTTTTTACAACCTCCCCAGGCCCTCCAACATCAAACAGAAACTACTCCTTCCCAACAACATGGACAGACAACGCAAGTGGGCTGACATCTTGGAGGACTATGATGGTAAGTCACAGTTACCTGCATCACGTGGCTTTTATGCAGAGGAGGCAGCTCCCTGATTTATTATTTTTTTTGGTGGTGATGGGAAGAGGTAAACGGTCAAGTGTGGCAGACAGCATGGATTTAGAGCTGCGTTTCAGCCATATTGGGTTAAATTGGGGTCTCAACTTTATGAAATTGATGATCTCAACATGCTTACAAAAATATGACTTGTAATGTTTTACTGCCATGTGACTAATGTTTCTCAACAGTAGGTCATGTTATGTGTTATAAGGTAATTACAAGAATCTCAGAATTAGTTGTGTGAATATCCACGTGCTTCGTTCTCTAATACATTACTCGTCCTTTGAATTAATTTTGTTTTCGGTAGCCAGGGAGTCATGGCGCCAATCGACCACGTGGGGGGACATTATGGATGAAGTGGACCCTTTCCCAGGCCAAAGCTATGAAAATCGTTCCCCAAAGGTGTGTATGGGGTCTATGGGAGTCAAACACCACATTCTCTCCACACTCCCACACCATTGCACCAAAACATCACTATACCTCACATCACCACACAATCTCTTCACATCACCACCAACTCGATACAATATACTCTTAGTTTTTTCGGTAAAGTCACGTACGTGACTCTTTCTTAGGTTTTTTCGGTAAAGTCGCATACGTGAGTATGAATGCTTGCAGTCACGAAAGATTCAATTCGAGAATCAATACAATAGCATAGAGCCTCATAAAGCGCCAATACCATCACAAGGCACCGTCTCTCCAGAACATTCCACAATTTCACCTCTCCGTATCACAACACCATCTCCCAACACCATCACTCCATCTCTCCATAATCACGTCATGCCATGAGTTAATGTGCATGTTTGCATCCGTACATAGATGTGCCAGTATGCATTTTTGTTCGTCTATGTGCCCGTCTATGTTTGTGTGCCTGCGAGAATAGATTTTGTCCTGAGTGCGCATGTCTGAATGATCATGTGCTTATCTTCGCGTGAACAGAGGAGCATTGGGGAGGTGAAGAACGTCAGCGGAGTGAAGCGTTTCCAGGAGGACAAGCGCCTTGCGAAGGAGAAATGCACAATGGAAGAGAAGCGCCCCAATGAGGTGAAGCGCCTCGCCAAGGTGAAGCACCAAACGGAGCAGAAGTGCCTTCGAAATAATATCCTCAAAGACGTGAAACGGGTCATGGAAAAGCGCCTCCTTGAAGAAACGCGCTTCATGGAGGAGAAGCGCCTTCGCGAGGTGAAGCGTCTCAAGGAGAAGCATCTGGAGGAAGAGAAGCGCCTCATAGATGTGAAGCGGGTCGAGGAAGAGAAGCGCCTCATGGAGGAGAAGCGGGTGGAAGAAGAGAAGCGCCTTGTCGAGGAGCAGCGCCTCATTGAGGTGCAGCGAGTCGAGGAAGAGAAACGCCTCATGGAGGAGAATCGCCTCTTTGAGGTGAAGCGTCTCATAGAGCTGAAGCGTCGTGAGAAAAAAAATAAGCGACTTGAGGAGAGGCGCTTTCGCAAGGTGAAGCTCCTCGAGGAGAAACGTCTCATTCAGGAGAAGCGCCTCGTTGAGGTGAAGCGTCAAGAGGAGGAGGAGCACTTGATGGAGGAGAAGCGTCTTGTGGAGCAAAAGCGCCTCGAGGAGGAGGAGCGCCTCGCCAAGATCGAGCGACAATGGCTCCAGACCGCTACCACCAGCAGCAGCACCACTACTACTGACACCACCTCCACCACCACCGCCACCACGTCCTCCAATCCTGTGTGGGGCCAAATAGCTCCGAGCTTTGGAGAAGAGGGCTTCAAAGAAGATAAAGCAAACTCCGGAGTCGCTGAGCCACGGTAAACCACTCTGCGTGTGCGCCCTGTGTGTTTATTTTTGTTATTTATTACCATGCTTCTCACGCAGCATCAGCCTTACTCGGTCTCAAGACTTTTTTTCAGGAGGATCCTGCCACGTTTGCTCGCATTTTGCAAGAAAGTTGCTACTATTTGCGATCCAAATTGAACGATTTGCATTGCTTGTGTGGGTTCAGTAACAGGGAGAAAGCTGCAGAACATTCCCAGAACAGGTGGCTGCACAATCCACACAGAGAATGTGGCCAAACGTGGAAATCAAACACAGGTCAATGTTGCTGTGAGGCACAGGTGCTCAAGCCCTGTCGCGCTCTCAAAATTCACAGACACTGCAAACCCCACGTGTACATTCCGCTATACTGAGGACAGATTTATTTTTCATAACTGGTTTCTGGGTTAGACCACGTAACGAAGTGGGCATATCTTCACCATGTAACCCTCCATCCACCGTGAGATTTTCGCTGTCTATCGCCTGTTGCCAGGCCAGCTGCCAATTCGCCTTGTAATGCACAGCGACAGCTACCACTGAGAGGAGTGTCCAATTTAAAACGCGATGAGATGAGAGATGCGAGAGGCTCATCGCATGCAATGCACTCTGAGATGCCTTTGACGTCAAGGGAGGTGGCTCTCTCGACCACAAATCACTCACGGACACTTTTTTTAAATCGTGGATGTGTTGAAGCGACCAAATTTTCGTGCACTCATTCTTCACCATTACAGTTCAGATCTTGCTTCCCGCCCTGGCTATTATTGCTGCTGCATTGACCACACAGATCCACACCCATTCCGTCACAGTGGACGTTCAGGATCTCTATCGATGCCATTTGAAATGCTTAGGACATTGTGTGCAAGGGGTCAATTAGAATATACATATAGAATATGTTCAATCTAGATTTGAAGTTTTAGTGACTACAGGGATCCATATTCTTTGGTTATATCGGTAAATTCACGTAGGTATGAAATAAAATAAATTAAATTAAATCACGACGTTTCGATGGCCATGTCGTTATTGCAAGAACGTTTCTTGCTGTGGTTTTCCCACCTGATGATGATTGCTTGTGTTACAATCGAAACGTTGTGATTTAATTTATTTTATTTTATACCTACATGACTTTACCGAAAGAACCAAAAAAATGTCACTTCAAATTATTCAGCTAAATTTGCACAGCAACGCCACCCACTACTGTGAAACTACAGCAGTCTGTGTGAGACACAGCTGCACCTATCTCAAGGATAGCCTGGCGCCATGAGAATGACAGCACCAATACTATGCACACTCACTGGCCATGTCGTTATTGCTGTTTCTATTCAGCTCGAATTAATCCGCCACACATTCCACCCACGGACGATGGGGAGATGGCGATGTCTGCCGTAGCAGCAAGGTGGAACGGTGTCGTGTTTGACAGACAACCATCACAGTTTTACCATGTCTAGTGGTGGTCTCCCTGTTACAGGTTGAGTCACAAACCGCACCTCTCCATAACAAAGGCTCAGCCTTTGTTATGCAGTCTATTCTTAGTCTTAAGCCTCACCTTACCATATTAATAAAAGTATGCGGCCCTTGCCCCACCACCTTCTCCAACCATTATATAAACGGAGTGGTAGCTTCTACAATCTCTCATTTACTTTATACAGCTGTCGTGGCTGTGAATGGTTCCACCTGAAGACGGAAGCTTGTGTTGCCTCCGAAACGTCGTGATTTTTATTTTTTATGTTATTTTATTTTACTTTTAAATGTTTTTTTACCTACGTGACTTTACCGAAAACACCTAAGAATATGAATTATTGCAGTCACGAAAGCTTCAAATCTAGAACGGTGTCGTGTTGTCTCTTCACAGATCTGAGCCAGCTCAGCCCTCCTCCTCACTCGTCCAGGCCTTTGCAGTGAAGACAGAGGTTGTGGAGAAGGAGACGAAGCAAGAGGTGAAGGAGGAGATGATGGAGGATGAGGTAGAGACAGAGGAGGAGAACTCGGAGGAAGAGAAGGCAAAGGAGGACGAGATTGTGATGGTGACAATGGAGGAGAACACGGAGGGAGAGGAGAAAGACAATACGGAGATGGAGGACAAGGAGACAACAAAGGATGAACAGATGGTCGTGGTGGAGGACATGGAGACGACGGACAAAGGGGAAACAATGGTGGTGGAGGAGGAAGAGAAGACGGTGGTGGAGATGGTGGTGCCGGAAGATGAGGAGGAGATGAAGGAGGAAGAGATAGTGCTAGCGGAGGAGAAGAAGATGGAGAAGATGGAGGTGGCGCAGGAAGAGGAGGAGGTAGAGGAGAAGATGGTGGTGGGGGATGAAGAAGAGGGGATGGAGGAGGATGAGACGGAGGAGAAAACGGAAGAGGTGCAGGTGGAGATGCACGAAAAGAAGAGGAAGCGAGGGAGCCTCGCTCGCGTGGCGAGAGCGATCGCCTCACTCCTCCGCCGCGTGCTGCTTTGTGGTGGCAGGTCCACCGCCCAGTAGGGGTGGTGGCGGTGGTCGTGCATCGGTGCCGACCGTGACCACTATCACCACACTACCCGCCCACCCCGTGATGCCCGCTACACACACCACACGGGTCCCCAGAGAGACGGTGCAACGTTCAGGTCCAGAATACCGAAGTATACCGGGAATCACCTGTACTTAAAAACACGTAAATTGATAACACTATAAACAATAACACTAAACATTAAACGACAAAAAAGCTACCAACTGGTTTTATAATTTATACCACCATAAACGGAGGTACGGTATTTTAATTTCATTATAAGTATTATAATGGAACTCTACACATGTTTGTTAATTGTCCGTTCAATCGAACCGACGGTCGGATATGTGAACTGTGGGGGTCGAGGGTTAGAATGGCATTCAAATTTTAGAATGACAATTTGGTCGTTTTAGAAAATTACTGTACTTGAATGTATGTTATGTGCAAATGCAAATTGTTAGTCGTAAATGCGAGGGAGGGGTTAAGAGGTGCACGTTTAATCCAGTGTTAACATTTATTTTAGCATCATATTTAAGGATACTGTTGTTGATAAGAATTCGTCTGGACATGTTATGTGCCTTGTTCTACTCGATCAACCAAAATTAGTACAATGTCGGTCATACAGGAGTGTGATTTCATTCATGAGTAGTATTCACAGAGCCCCGATGACACTAACCTACCTAAAGTTATGGTTAAAAAAGTAATCTTGAGTGACTTAATTCTGAGCTCAGACATGATCATCGCAATCATTTCCAAAGACGTGTGGGGTCCTGCGAGAGCAGGTCCCGACTACAAACAGCTGGGAAGCAGAATCGGAAGTAGCTGCGTTGCCCTCGAAATGTGATGTTGCTGCTGTTGTTGCTGCTGTAGTTGCTTCTGTTGCTGTAATAAACGCAGGGAGGTGGTGTTCCGTGATGGGATGACGCCTTGGATTAAAGCCTCTGTTCAAACTCACCCGATTGACGCCCTTGATCGTCGCATTTTATCAACTCTGATATTGTAGACTCTCACATGTTAAGCTCTATCATAGTGAAACATAATATTATAACCTATGAACTACAACCTATCCATTGTAACGCTGTAAAAGAATATTACCTATTGGGTTTCACTCCCTCGTCGAGAAGGCCGCTCTCTTCCTTTTCTAAAGTTACATGCTAATTTCTCTGCATTCACTTTAAATCGAGGACAAAGTTTTTCCATTTATTCAAAATAAGCGCATAATTACACACCGAGATGCACTTACATATTCATGCATGAAGCACAATTGGCACAATTACCCTTCGGTATGTTAAAAGACATGCGGATTGTGCCTTCAAAAATTAACAATCGAATGCAAATATCCTGAAAGACAAAGGATTGGATCCTAGGGGGGGAGTTATAAGGCGGCTCAGAAGCAGAGCTCAATGCCATTTCGAGAGGGAACTTGATGAGGTTGGACGCTCGACTCGTCGCTCTGCTGATCGCCCTTCAACCGCGATACAACGCAGCCTGGCGAGCACAATTGCTGTGTCGACAGTTAGGCGACTTTGCGTCGGGAGAGTTCGTGGCGACATCTTCAGACGGGTTCCAGACATCGATATACCGTGAATCTCCAAGTAAGTGTCTATTTTCGCGGATAAACTCGTTCTTGTTTTAGCAGTTAACAAAATCCAAAACTCAACGCTAAACATCCTTGCCGATAGCGTACTTTTGACTCGATAACACCGCTACTGTTACTACGCTCACATGGAGCAGAGACGCTCTCCACAGCCCCACGCACACGGGGGCAAGGAACCATTAAATTGCTCTGTGTGTGGTAAGTCCTTTTCACGGCCATCACATCTTCAGAGACACCAGAGAACACACACGGGCGAGAAGCCGTTCCTGTGCTCTGTGTGCGCCAAGCGCGTGGGGGCGGAGCCTCGCTGTAGTGACGTCACCTCTGTTACGTCATAGCCACGCCTCCACCCGCAGTCGAGAGGAATGCACACGAGTGAGCAGCAGCAGAAGAAGCCTTTGCAGAGCGAATCGTCAACGAGGTGAGCGTCCCTATGGGAACCTCATTTGCCAGTAAAAATATGATAATTGTTTTTTTTACCCTTCTATCTGGCAACAAAACTGACACCTTTTTACAGTGCGCCTTTTGGCGTCATCAGGTCCAACCCATGTGAGACTAGGCTCTAAGGAAAGCTGTCTCGGGTGTGGACCAATCAACTTCAAGGACAGTGCACATTATCAGAGTTATGTTCTTTTGTTTGTATTATGACTGCAGGTATTGCGGTCTATGCAAACATGACTCCTTGTAAAAAGGTGTCAGTTTTGTTGCCAGATAGAAGGGTAAAAAAACAATTATCGTGAGCGTCCCTGTTGACGATGTGTGTTGTTTATTTTTATTGCACGTTTTGACTACAAACTAAAGCTTCATTATATTTGAATATGTTGATATTTGGATTTTCTGCAACCAAATTATGACTATTAGTTAGGTTACTTGGCATGCTCTGATATGTTACTGTTACTGTCATTGTTTAGACCCAAAGCAAGTCAACATTTAAAACGTTCATAACTAACCTGTTTAAATGTCATATAATATAATTAACATGTCTATAATGATTGTGTTCTGATTGCCTGCATAATTGTGCCCTGCATTGCATGTATTGAATGTTTTCCAACACGGGGGAGCAGTCTGCCTTTTAGTTCAGACCCAAGCTGCTGCCATAGACGTCTCCTATCTGTGATGTCACAGCCACATGGGCGGTACCTCTGACATCAAGTGACCTACGACGTCATTCTCGAGTTATAACAAATGATTAAAGTATGGTCATTTGACCCCAATGACCTACAAGACATAGGGGGCCTTTATCAAACAGTCGATTAATACAAATGGGCTGTGCATAAACATGCTTGTCTGGATTAGAGGTTAAACATCACGGTATTGTCTGGCGATTATGTTTAATGCAATAGGCAGTTGGAATAAACATGTTCGCGTGGGTGGATGAGTGAGCGATCTGACACACGCGTGAGTGGGCAAACAAGCGAGTGAGTGGACTTGTAAAACAAACGGCACGAAAGTGATTTGATTGGTACAGCGAGTGATCAAATTTGTAATAATTGAGAGGATGAGTGATTCAAAAGGCTGATAAATCTGAGCGTTTTTACAACCTCCCCAGGCCCTCCAACATCAAACAGAAACTATTCCTTCCCAACAACATGGACAGACAACGCAAGTGGGCTGAGATCTTGGAGGACTATGATGGTAAGTCCCAAATACCTTATGCTCTCATACTCTGATGGTGCATTGTCTTTGAGTTGTGCGCCTTTTGGCGTCATCTGGTCCAACCCATGTGAGACTAGGCTCTAAGGAAAGCTGTCTCGGGTGTGGACCAATCAACTTCAAGGACAGTGCACATTATCAGAGTTATGTCTTTTGTTTGTATTATGACTGCAGGTATTGTGGTCTATGCAAACATGACTCCTTGTAAAAAGGTGTCAGTTGTGTTGCCAGATAGAAGGGTAAAAAAACAATTATCCCAAATACCTGCAGCACGTGGTTTTTATGCAGAGGAGGCAGCTCCCTGATTAATTATTTTTAGTGGACATGGCTTGGTGGTGATGGGAAGAGGTAAACGGTCAAGGGTGGCAGACAACATGGATTTAGAGCTGCGTTTCAGCCATATTGGTTTAATTTGGGGTCTCAACTTTATGAAATTGATGATCTCAACATGCTTACAAAAATATTACTTGTAATGTTTTACTGCCATGTGACTAATGTTTCTCAACAGCAGGTCATGTTATGTGTTAAGAGGTAATTACAAGAATCTCAGAATTAGTTGTGTGAATATCCACGTGCTTCGTTCTCTAATACATGACTCGTCCTTTGAATTAATTTTGTTTTCCGTAGCCCGGGAGTCATGGCGCCAGTCGACCACGTGGGGGGACATTATGGATGAAGTGGACCCTTTCCCAGGCCAAAGCTATGAAAATCGTTCCCCAAAGGTGTGTATGGGGTCTATGGGAGTCAAACACCACATTCTCTCCACACTCCCACACCATTGCACCAAAACATTGCTACACCTCACATCACCACACCATCTCTTCACATCACCTTTCTCATCACACCACACCACCACCAACTCAATACAATATACTCTTAGGTTTTTTCGGTAAAGTCACGTATGTGACTCTTTCTTAGGTTTTTTCGGTAAAGTCACATACGTGAGTATGAATGCTTGCAGTCACGAAAGCTTCAAATCGAGAATCAATGCAATATCATAGAGCCTCGTAAAGCGTCAATACCATCACAAGGCACCGTCTCTCCAGAACATTCCACAATTTCACCTCTCCGTATCACAACACCATCTCCCAACACCATCAATCCATCTCTCCACCATCACGTCATGCCATATCCCACTCGTGCAGGCAAATGAAGTCGCCATTCATTACCAATAAAGACAGAATGATATCAGGCAATCTCTTGAATTATGTCTGTGAGCTGATTGGAAGTTGCCATTCCAGTTACCCATTATGGGTGCTGCAATAAAATGTGTCCAGATTATGGGCATCCAGATCTTTACAATAGAACATTCTGTGGAAACTATTGCCCGTGATGATTGTTGCCAACAATCGCCATGAAATCGTTGTAGACTATCACTGCATTAAGTGCGTGTATTGAATTTGTGAGAATATGAGGATGTAACATGTATTTTGATAACATTAGGTGATAGTGTATATTCATACGTGTGCTAGCATGTTTGCATGAGTTAATGTGCATTCTTGCATCCGTACATAGATGTGCCAGTATGCATTTTTGTTTGTCTATGTGCCCGTCCATGTTTGTGTGCCTGCGAGAATGGATTTTGTCCTGAGTGCACGTCTGATTGGTCATGTGCTTATCTTCGCGTGAACAGAGGAGCATTGGGGAGGTGAAGAATTTCAGCGGAGTGAAGCGTCTCCAGGAGGACAAGCGCCTTGCAAAGGAGAAATGCACAATGGAAGAGAAGCGCCCCAATGAGGTGAAGCGCCTCGCCAAGGTGAAGCACCAAACGGAGCAGAAGTGCCTTCGAAACAAAATCCTCAACGACGTAAAACGCGTCATGGAAAAGCGCCTCCTTGAAGAAACGCGCTTCATAGAGGAAAAGCGCCTTCGCGAGGTGAAGCGTCTCAAGGAGAAGCATCTCGAGGAAGAGAAGCGCCTCATAGATGTGAAGCGGGTCAAGGAAGAGAAGCGCCTCATGGAGGAGAAGCGGGTGGAAGAAGAGAAGCGCCTCCTTGAGGTGCAGCGGGTCAAGGAAGAGAAGCACCTCATGGAGGAGAATCGCCTCTTTGAGGTGAAGCGTCTCATAGAGCTGAAGCGTCTCGAGAAGAAGAAGAAGCGTCTTGAGGAGAGGCGCTTTCGCAAGGTGAAGCTCCTCGAGGAGAAACGTCTCATGCAGGAGAAGCGCCTCGTTGAGGTGAAGCGTCAAGAGGAGGAGGAGCACTTGATGGAGGAGAAGCGTCTTGTGGAGCAAAAGTGCCTCGAGGAAGAGCAGCGCCTCGCCAAGATCGAGCGACAATGGCTCCAGACCGCTACCACCAGCAGCAGCACCACTACCACTGCCACCACCACTACCACTGACACCACCTCCACCACCGCCGCCATCGCCGCCGCCACGTCCTCCAATCCTGTGTGGGGCCCAATAGCTCCGAGCTTTGGAGAAGAGGGCTTCCAAGAAGATAAAGCAAACTCCGGAGTTTCAGGATGTACATTGATGACGCGTTCGTTGGATATATGGCCTTGACTTCAACATAGACGCACAGTGAACAAATGTGGTGAACTAATAAGGAAATCATGGGGAATTATATGTTAACGCTTTGGTATTCCTAGAACGGAAAATGGTTTGCATTATACTGGAAATGTGTGAACATAGAACATAATACATATTCCCTTCGAGTTTTGACGTAAAAATGATTGCAGATGAATAAAAACGTATTTTTTACAAATGTTTGTCCGGTCTTTATTTTATAATGTTCCCAGAAAAAACATGTTAAGAGAATTTCAGGTGGAGGATCTCCGTCACACAAGTGTGCCCTTAACCGGCAGCATCTTGGCTGTCTACCCGATTAACACGTGTTCCTTGAGTGGAAAGGTCCCCGTAGTTAATCGTTCATCAACGTACCAGTCCCTAATCCCGAAGTATGTCGGGGATAAACTGTACTTTATAACATGTAAACTGTAATACTATGAACGATAACACTAATCATTAAACGATTATAAACTTATAACCATATACACGGAGGTAAGGTATTATAATATCATTAGAATCACAGTGTGGTCGTATAAGAATCATGCACATGTGAAAATGCAAATCGTTAGTCGTAAATGCGAGGGAGGGGTTAAGAGGTGCACGTTTAATCCAGTGTTAACATTTATTTTAGCATCATATTTAAGGACACTGTTGTTGATAAGAATTCGTCTGGACATGTCATGTGACTTGTTCTACTCGATCAACCAAAATTAGTACAATGTCGGTCATACAGGAGTGTGATTTCATTCATGAGTAGTATTCACAGAGCCCCGATGACACTAACCTACCTAAAGTTACGGTTAAACAAAGAAATCTTGAGTGACTTAATTCTCAGCTCAGACATGATCATCGCAATCATTTCCAAAGACGTGTGGGCTCCTGCGAGAGCAGGTCCTGACTCCAAACAGCTGGGCAGCAGAATCGGAAGTAGCTGCGTCGCCCTCGAAATGTGATGTTGCTGCTGTTGTTGTCGCTGCTGTTGTTGCTTCTGTTGCTGTAATAAACGCAGGGAGGTGGTGTTCCGTGATGGGATGACGCCTTTGATTAAAGCCTCTGATCAAACTCACCCGATTGACGCCCTTGATCGTCGCATTTGATCAACTCTGATATTGTACACTCTCACATGATAAGCTTTATCATAGTGAAACATAATATTATAACCTATGAACTACAACCTATCCATTGTAACGCTGTAAAAGAATATTACCTATTGGGTTTCACTCCCTCGTCGAGAAGGCAGCTCTCTTCCTTTTCTAAAGTTAAATGTAATTTCTCTGCATTCACTTTAAATCGAGGACGAAGTTTTTCCATTTATTCAAAATAAGCGCACAATTACACACCGAGATGCACTTACATATTCACGCATGAAGCACAATGGGCACATTACCCTTCGGTATGTTAATAGACATGCGGATTGTACCTTCCAAAATTAACAATCGAATGCAAATATCCTGAAAGACAAAGGATTGGATCCTAGGGGGAAGGGGAGTTATAAGGCGGCTCAGAAGCAGAGCTCAATGCCATTTCGAGAGGGAACTTGATGAGGTTGGACGCTCGACTCGTCGCTCTGCTGATCGCCCTTCAACCGCGAGACAACGCAGCCTGGCGAGCACAATTGCTGTGTCGACAGTTAGGCGACTTTGCGTCGGGAGAGTTCGTGGCGACATCTTCAGACGGGTTCCAGACATCGATATACCGTGAATCTCCAAGTAAGTGTCTATTTTCGCGGATAAACTCTTAAACGTGTTCGTCGTCAAATTAGCGGTATTTTTTTGCGTCTCGGTTAGACGCGAGTGTCGTTCTTGTTTTAGCAGTTAACAAAATCCACAACTCAACGCTAAACATCATTGCGGCCGATAGCGTACATTTGACTCGATAACACCGGTGCTGTTACTACGCTCACATGGAGCAGAGACGCTCTCCACAGCCCCACGCACACGGAGGCCAGAAGCCATTCAATTGCTCTGTGTGTGGGAAGTCCTTTTCACGGCCATCACATCTTCAGAGACACCAGAGAACACACACGGGCGAGAAGCCATTCCTGTGCTCTGCGTGTGGGAAGGCATTTGCACAATTGTCAACTCTTCAAACTCATCAGAGAACACACACGGGCGAGAAGTCATTCCAGTGCTCTGTGTGTGTGGAGGCATTTGCACACTCGTCAACTCTTCAAGACCATCAGAGAACACACACGGGCGAGAAGCCATTCCTGTGCCCTGTGTGTGGGAAGGCATTTGCACAATCGTCAACTCTTCAAGACCATCAAAGAACACACACGGGCGAGAAGCCATTCCTGTGCCCTGTGTGTGGGAAGGCATTTGCACACTCGGTAACTCTTCAAGACCATCAGAGAACACACACGGGCGAGAAGCCATTCCTGTGCTCTGTGTGTGGGGAGGCATTTGCACAGGCATCAACTCTTCAAAACCATCGGAGAACACACACGGGCGACAAGCCGTTCCTGTGCTCTGTGTGTGGGAAGACATTTGCACACTCGTCAACTCTTCAGAGTCACCAGAGAACACACACGGGCGAGAAGCCATTCCTGTGCTCTGTGTGTGGAAAGTCATTTGCACAGTCTTCAAAACGGAAGAGGCATCAGAAGGTCCACGATGATAGGAAGCTGAAATCAAAAGCTGAAATTCAAGGTGCTGCAATGAATCCTGAAGATAATTCCACCTTCGATCCCATGCAATTGGATCCCGAGAGATGGCTGGATGTAATGGAGTGGCTCGAGGATCGAACCGAGAGCTAGCGTTGACTGAAATATAATGTTGCATGCGGTTATACCTATTAAGCTGTCTTGAGTACTTTTGTGTGTAATTCTGACCCTTTGGTTTTGCAGTTCGTTTGAGAGTTTATTGACGTGCAGGTAGTGATTACTTGGTGAAGTGGTGTGATGAGCAGTGGTTGTGAGATGGTTCAATTCCAGACAATATTGTTGTGTTTAAGTCTTCCTGTTGAGCTAAAGTTGGAATGCATCTGTAGTTAGATCTTTACTAAACATTTTTTTTACGTTTTTTTTTCAAGTATAAAGCTTTTTTTGGTTGGTAATAATCGACTTTAGGATGTACATTGATGACGCGTTCGTTGGACTTCAACATAGACGAACAGTGAACAAACGTGGTGAACTAATAAGGAAATCATGGGGAATTATACTTTAACGCTTTGGTATTCCTGGAACGGAAATGGTTTGCATTGTACTGTAACTGTTTGAGCATATGACATAATAAATATTCCATTCGAGTTTTGACGTAAAAGTGATTGCAGATGAATAAAAACGTATTTTAACAAATGTGTGTCCGTTTATTTATTTTATAATGTTTATAGCAAAAACGTGTTTTAAGCGAGTTTTAGGTGGAGGATCGTCGTCACACAAATCTGCCCTTAACCGGCAGCATCTTGGCTGTCTCTCCATTAACATGTGTCCCTGGAGGGGAAAGGTCCCCATTATAAATCTATTCGCAACGTTACGGCCCCTAATCATCAAGTATGACGTGTGAACTGTAACACTATCAACGATAACAAAAATAGTTAAAATAAATAATCTATTAACTAGTTTAATCATTTATAACACCAAAAACAGAGGTACGGTATTATTAGTTTTGAACAAAATAAACGGAGGTTCGTAATTATAATCGCATAATAATAATTATAATCGCACTGTGATAATCTTAGAATCATACTGTGACCATATGCATGTTAAGTGAATGCGAACCGGGGGTAGGATATGCAAGATTTGAATCTCATTACAATTATTAAAATCCCACGTTAGTCGTATTAGAATAAAACTGTCCACTGTTGGATGAATGTCATGTTAATTGAATCGAATAGCTATATACGGTATGTAAACAGATAAAGTGTATAACAATCACATATTATAACATAATTGCATTTCATATGATATGAAAAAACTACGTTCATTTAAAAAAACTGAGAATTTCGTTTATAATAGTGTACGTGCAAGCGAACTGTGCTCGTATGCATGTAATATGCATCTATGGCCTTTGGACATGCGAACCGGTGGTCGGATATGCGAATTGGGGGGTGCAGGATTATGATCGGATAAAAATGATTAGAATAACACTATGATAGTATTAGAATTACACTGAGCTAGAATGTATGTTATATGTTGATGCACATCGGGAGTCGTAAATGCGGCCTGGGTGGTGCCAGATTTAGAATCGCATCAAAATTATTAAAATCGCACCATGGTCGTATTAGAATCAAGCTGCCCACTGCTGGTAGAATGTTCCATCTCAATGGAACCGAATAGCAATATACATCTTCTTGGTTCTTTTGGTAAAGTCACGTAGAAGGGAAGTAATAAAATAATAAAAATAAAACATAATAAAATAATTCTCACGACGTTTCGGCCACAACGCAAGCAGCCGTCCTCAGGTGGAGAACAGGTCCGTCAAGTAGACAGAGTCTGAATGTCACGCTCCAGGCTTGGAGCGACTATTTATGCTGCTGCGATGGAGGGGCGAAGAGCGTCTTGACAAAATAATTTGCATATCAAGAGGAGTTTAGCATATTTATGGGAAATGCAGATATGCGATTAGCACTACTTGTGAAATGCGTAGGAGGTTTGGCGAGGGGTTTAAAGTCATTATGCCCGTGCATTATGCAGGATTAGCAGCATCAAAGGGAGGGAGTAAGGTCAGAATTAATAATATACAGCATTGATATTGGGCGTGGAGCCTACAAGCGCAACCTTGCGCATTTTGACTTGGTTCTCGACGCCCGTCCCGCGCCCATGGTGAAATCTTGTGCATTTCGGGGCGTCAAGGGCTCGCACCACAGCCTTGAAGGATTAGGCAGGTCCCTGACTTCTTTTGAAGAATATGACCAGGCTCCAGGCACCGGTACCTCGAACGTGGCGGATCCGTGAGGCACCCCGGGCATCAGGGGCTCAGAAACTGTGGGCGCCACAACACATTTCCTTTGGAAATACGGTTTCCGTTGCCGAGCGCCCCACCACGTCGGACACACCAGACTTGGGCTGTACAGGACATGGGGATGAGCTGTCTGGGTGGGGACGGACATAAGTCTTGAGGCGGGATGGGTGGACGAACCAACGGCGACGCCCTATCTGTATTCATACACACTGCAGCCGTTTCACCTCTATGACTTCAGCTGTATCATAATAAACGATATCACTCAACATTAAATGACTATAAACTGGTTTTCTAATTCATTACACCATAAACGGAGGTACGGTATTCAAATCTCATTAGAAGTATTATAATCGCACTCTGCTCATATGTATGTAAAGCGAACGTTCCATCGAACCGGGGGTTGGATATGCAAACTGGGGTGGGGTGCAGGGTTAGAATCGAATTCAAATTCCTAGAATAACAATATTGTCGTATTAGCATTTTACTGTGCTTGACTGTATGTTAAGTGTAAATGCAAATTGTTAGTCGTAAATGCGAGGCAGAGGTTAAGAGGTGCATGTTTAATCCAGTGTTAACGTTTATTTTAGCATCAAATTTAAGGACAATATTGGAAATAAAAGTTCGTCTGCACGTGCCTTGTTCGTCTCGATCAACCAAAATTAGTACAATGTCGGTCATAAAGGAGTACGAGTTCTTTCATGAATAGTATTCGCTGAGCCCCCAGATACTAACCTACACACAGTCATGGTTAAACAAAGTAACGTTTAGTCACTTAATTCTCAGCTCAGACATGATCATCGCAATCATTTCCAAAGATTTGTGGGGTCCCGCGAGAGCAGGGCCTGGCTACAAATAGTCGAGCAGCAGAAACAGCAGAATCAGAAGTAGTTGCGTCGCCCTCAAAATGTGTTGTTGCTGCTGCTGTTATTGTTGCTGCTGTAGTTACTTCTGTTGCTGTTATATATTGGGTGGTGGCTCATTTACTCATCACCACCCATAATCATCAGCATCAACACCCATTATCATCACCAATCATCATTATCACTATCAACTCACCATCACCAACCATCGTCACCACCACCACCACCCAACCATCACAACCAACATTCATCATAACCACCACCAATCATCCATCATCATCAACACCCATAATCACAACAACCCATCATCATCACCACCCATCATCATAACCTCACCAATCATTACCACCACCCATGATCATTACTACCACCCATCATAATCACTACACATTATCATCACCAACCATCATCATTACCACCCTTCATAATCACCACCCATCATCATCACCACCATCCATTATCAAGAAACAGCATCATCACCACCCATCATAAATTAACAAATACACACAGCGACAAACATAGATATGTAACCTGACACAGACATAGATAACAGACACACACAAATAAACAATCTCATTAACAACTTATGTTCTATGCAAACATGACTCCTTGTAAAAAGGTGTCAGTTTTGTTGCCAGATAGAAGGGTAAAAAAACAATTATCCCAAATACCTGCAGCACGTGGTTTTTATGCAGAGGAGGCAGCTCCCTGATTAATTATTTTTAGTGGACGTGGCTTGGTGGTGATGGGAAGAGGTAAACGGTTAAGGGTGGCAGACAACATGGATTTAGAGCTGCGTTTCAGCCATATTGGTTTAATTTGGGGTCTCAACTTTATGAAATTGATGATCTCAACATGCTTACAAAAATATTACTTGTAATGTTTTACTGCCATGTGACTAATGTTTCTCAACAGCAGGTCATGTTATGTGTTAAGAGGTAATTACAAGAATCTCAGAATTAGTTGTGTGAATATCCACGTGCTTCGTTCTCTAATACATGACTCGTCCTTTGAATTAATTTTGTTTTCCGTAGCCCGGGAGTCATGGCGCCAGTCGACCACGTGGGGGGACATTATGGATGAAGTGGACCCTTTCCCAGGCCAAAGCTATGAAAATCGTTCCCCAAAGGTGTGTATGGGGTCTATGGGAGTCAAACACCACATTCTCTCCACACTCCCACACCATTGCACCAAAACATTGCTACACCTCACATCACCACACCATCTCTTCACATCACCTTTCTCATCACACCACACCACCACCAACTCAATACAATATACTCTTAGGTTTTTTCGGTAAAGTCACGTATGTGACTCTTTCTTAGGTTTTTTCGGTAAAGTCACATACGTGAGTATGAATGCTTGCAGTCACGAAAGCTTCAAATCGAGAATCAATACAATATCATAGAGCCTCATAAAGCGTCAATACCATCACAAGGCACCGTCTCTCCAGAACATTCCACAATTTCACCTCTCCGTATCACAACACCATCTCCCAACACCATCACTCCATCTCTCCACCATCACGTCATGCCATATCCCACTCGTGCAGGCAAATGAAGTCGCCATTCATTACCAATGAAGACAGAATGATATCAGGCAATCTCATGAATTATGTCTGTGAGCTGATTGGAAGTTGCCATTCCAGTTACCCATTATGGGTGCTGCAATAAAATGTGTCCAGATTATGGGCATACAGATCTTTACAATAGAAGATTCTGTGGAAACTATTGCCCGTGATGATTGTTGCCAACAATCGCCATGAAATCGTTGTAGACTATCACTGCATTAAGTGCGTGTATTGAATTTGTGAGAATATGAGGATGTAACATGTATTTTGATAACATTAGGTGATAGTGTATATTCATACGTGTGCTAGCATGTTTGCATGAGTTAATGTGCATTCTTGCATCCGTACATAGATGTGCCAGTATGCATTTTTGTTTGTCTATGTGCCCGTCCATGTTTGTGTGCCTGCGAGAATGGATTTTGTCCTGAGTGCACGTCTGATTGGTCATGTGCTTATCTTCGCGTGAACAGAGGAGCATTGGGGAGGTGAAGAATTTCAGCGGAGTGAAGCGTCTCCAGGAGGACAAGCGCCTTGCAAAGGAAAAATGCACAATGGAAGAGAAGCGCCCCAATGAGGTGAAGCGCCTCGCCAAGGTGAAGCACCAAACGGAGCAGAAGTGCCTTCGAAACAAAATCCTCAACGACGTAAAACGCGTCATGGAAAAGCGCCTCCTTGAAGAAACGCGCTTCATAGAGGAAAAGCGCCTTCGCGAGGTGAAGCGTCTCAAGGAGAAGCATCTGGAGGAAGAGAAGCGCCTCATAGATGTGAAGCGGGTCAAGGAAGAGAAGCGCCTCATGGAGGAGAAGCGGGTGGAAGAAGAGAAGCGCCTCCTTGAGGTGCAGCGGGTCGAGGAAGAGAAGCACCTCATGGAGGAGAATCGCCTCTTTGAGGTGAAGCGTCTCATAGAGCTGAAGCGTCTCGAGAAGAAGAAGAAGCGTCTTGAGGAGAGGCGCTTTCGCAAGGTGAAGCTCCTCGAGGAGAAACGTCTCATGCAGGAGAAGCGCCTCGTTGAGGTGAAGCGTCAAGAGGAGGAGGAGCACTTGATGGAGGAGAAGCGTCTTGTGGAGCAAAAGTGCCTCGAGGAAGAGCAGCGCCTCGCCAAGATCGAGCGACAATGGCTCCAGACCGCTACCACCAGCAGCAGCACCACTACCACTGCCACCACCACTACCACTGACACCACCTCCACCACCGCCGCCATCGCCGCCGCCACGTCCTCCAATCCTGTGTGGGGCCCAATAGCTCCGAGCTTTGGAGAAGAGGGCTTCCAAGAAGATAAAGCAAACTCCGGAGTTTCAGGATGTACATTGATGACGCGTTCGTTGGATATATGGCCTTGACTTCAACATAGACGCACAATGAACAAATGTGGTGAACTAATAAGGAAATCATGGGGAATTATATGTTAACGCTTTGGTATTCCTAGAACGGAAAATGGTTTGCATTATACTGGAAATGTGTGAACATAGAACATAATACATATTCCCTTCGAGTTTTGACGTAAAAATGATTGCAGATGAATAAAAACGTATTTTTTACAAATGTTTGTCCGGTCTTTATTTTATAATGTTCCCAGAAAAAACATGTTAAGAGAATTTCAGGTGGAGGATCTCCGTCACACAAGTGTGCCCTTAACCGGCAGCATCTTGGCTGTCTACCCGATTAACACGTGTTCCTTGAGTGGAAAGGTCCCCGTAGTTAATCGTTCATCAACGTACCAGTCCCTAATCCCGAAGTATGTCGGGGATAAACTGTACTTTATAACATGTAAACTGTAATACTATGAACGATAACACTAATCATTAAACGATTATAAACTTATAACCATATACACGGAGGTAAGGTATTATAATATCATTAGAATCACAGTGTGGTCGTATAAGAATCATGCACATGTGAAAATGCAAATCGTTAGTCGTAAATGCGAGGGAGGGGTTAAGAGGTGCACGTTTAATCCAGTGTTAACATTTATTTTAGCATCATATTTAAGGACACTGTTGTTGATAAGAATTCGTCTGGACATGTCATGTGACTTGTTCTGCTCGATCAACCAAAATTAGTACAATGTCGGTCATACAGGAGTGTGATTTCATTCATGAGTAGTATTCACAGAGCCCCGATGACACTAACCTACCTAAAGTTATGGTTAAACAAAGAAATCTTGAGTGACTTAATTCTCAGCTCAGACATGATCATCGCAATCATTTCCAAAGACGTGTGGGCTCCTGCGAGAGCAGGTCCTGACTCCAAACAGCTGGGCAGCAGAATCGGAAGTAGCTGCGTCGCCCTCGAAATGTGATGTTGCTGCTGTTGTTGTCGCTGCTGTTGTTGCTTCTGTTGCTGTAATAAACGCAGGGAGGTGGTGTTCCGTGATGGGATGACGCCTTTGATTAAAGCCTCTGATCAAACTCACCCGATTGACGCCCTTGATCGTCGCATTTGATCAACTCTGATATTGTACACTCTCACATGATAAGCTTTATCATAGTGAAACATAATATTATAACCTATGAACTACAACCTATCCATTGTAACGCTGTAAAAGAATATTACCTATTGGGTTTCACTCCCTCGTCGAGAAGGCAGCTCTCTTCCTTTTCTAAAGTTAAATGTAATTTCTCTGCATTCACTTTAAATCGAGGACAAAGTTTTACCATTTATTCAAAATAAGCGCACAATTACACACCGAGATGCACTTACATATTCACGCATGAAGCACAATGGGCACATTACCCTTCGGTATGTTAATAGACATGCGGATTGTACCTTCCAAAATTAACAATCGAATGCAAATATCCTGAAAGACAAAGGATTGGATCCTAGGGGGGGGAGTTATAAGGCGGCTCAGAAGCAGAGCTCAATGCCATTTCGAGAGGGAACTTGATGAGGTTGGACGCTCGACTCGTCGCTCTGCTGATCGCCCTTCAACCGCGAGACAACGCAGCCTCGCGAGCACAATTGCTGTGTCGACAGTTAGGCGACTTTGCGTCGGGAGAGTTCGTGGCGACATCTTCAGACGGGTTCCAGACATCGATATACCGTGAATCTCCAAGTAAGTGTCTATTTTCGCGGATAAACTCTTAAACGTGTTCGTCGTCAAATTAGCGGTATTTTTTTGCGTCTCGGTTAGACGCGAGTGTCGTTCTTGTTTTAGCAGTTAACAAAATCCACAACTCAACGCTAAACATCATTGCGGCCGATAGCGTACATTTGACTCGATAACACCGGTGCTGTTACTACGCTCACATGGAGCAGAGACGCTCTCCACAGCCCCACGCACACGGAGGCAAGAAGCCATTCAATTGCTCTGTGTGTGGGAAGTCCTTTTCACGGCCATCACATCTTCAGAGACACCAGAGAACACACACGGGCGAGAAGCCATTCCTGTGCTCTGCGTGTGGGAAGGCATTTGCACACTCGTCAACTCTTCAAGACCATCAGAGAACACACACGGGCGAGAAGCCATTCCTGTGCCCTGTGTGTGGGAAGGCATTTGCACAATCGTCAACTCTTCAAGACCATCAAAGAACACACACGGGCGAGAAGCCATTCCTGTGCCCTGTGTGTGGGAAGGCATTTGCACACTCGGTAACTCTTCAAGACCATCAGAGAACACACACGGGCGAGAAGCCATTCCTGTGCTCTGTGTGTGGGGAGGCATTTGCACAGGCATCAACTCTTCAAAACCATCGGAGAACACACACGGGGGAGAAGCCATTCCTGTGCTCTGTGTGTGGGAAGACATTTGCACACTCATCAACTCTTCAAGATCATAAGAAAACACACACGGGGGAGAAGCCATTCCTGTGCACTGTGTGTGGGAAGACGTTTGCACAGTCTTCAAAACGGAAGAGGCATCAGAAGGTCCACGATGATAGGAAGCTGAAATCAAAAGCTGAAATTCAAGGTGCTGCAATGAGTCCTGAAGATAATTCCACCTTCGATCCCATGCAGTTGGATCCCGAGAAATGGCTGGATGTAATGGAGTGGCTCGAGGATCAACCCGAGAGCTAGCGGTGACTGAAATATAATGTTGCATGCGGTTATACCTATTAAGCTGTCTTGAGTACTTTTGTGTGTAATTCTGACTCTTTAGTTTTACAGTTCGTTTGAGAGTTTCTTGACGTGCACGTGGTGAGTTTTGATGTTGTCGGATTACTTGGTGAAGTGGTGTGATGAGCAGTGGTTGTAAACGTTTTTTTCAAGTATTAAGCTTTTTTTGGTTGATAATAGTCGACTTTAGGATATACATTGATGACGCGTTCGTTGGATATATTGCCTTGACTTCAACATAGACGCACAGTGAACAAATGTGGTGAACTAATAAGGACATCATGGGGAATGATACTTTAACGCTTTGGTATTCCTGGAACGGATATGATTTGCATTGTACTGTAACTGTTTGAACATAGGACGTAATAAACATTGCCTTCGAGTTTTGACGTAAAATTGTTGCAGATGAATAAAAACGTATTTTAACAAATGTTTGTCAGTTCTTTATTGTATAATGTTCCTAGCAAAAACATGTTCAGAGAATTTCAGGTGGAGGATCTCCATCACACAAGTGTGCCCTTAACCCGCAGCATCTTAGCTGTCTACACGATTAACACGTGTTCATTGAGGGGAAAGGTCCCCGTAGTTAATCGTTCATCAACGTACCAGTCTCTAATTCCGAAGTATGTCGGGGAAAAACTGTACTCTATGACATGTAAACTGTAATCCTATGAACGATAACACTGAACATTAAACGATTATAAACTAGTGTTTTAATTTATAACCATTTAAACGGAGGTAAGGTATTATACTATCATTAGAAGCATTAGAATCACAGTGTGGTCGTATAAGAATCACGCACAAACCCATTATAAACTCATGAGATTATGAATCTTTACAATTATTATAACAATCACAAATTGTGACAAAGCGAAATTCCCACAAGTAAAACACCACGCTCACGTGACGAATTCTTAAACAAACTGCAACACTCAAGTGACAGAACTTAACAAAAAAACGCCGCAATAAAAAAAACATCAATGGACAAATCGTAAAAACAGACAACACACGCACGTTAGTAGCTGTTAGAAGAAGACAACACCTAGCACCTTCAACTATACACATCATACAGCCAACTCGTAAATGGGGCGGTATATGACAGCCTTCGCTTCTGTCGACGGGGCCAAGCAGCGAGTGTTTAACTCCATTGTTTCAGAATCCGTGTCATCACCCAGCCACAGCGCCTTACCCAAACTACATCTCCCCAACAAGGCAGCCTTCCCTATGCTGTGTATTTTAGCAGTTTATTTACGGACACACTTGAAGATAACAATTCGTCTAGAAAAGGCAGGCGACTTGTTCTACCAACATGATTTCAATTTATATCCGAAAGAAGTATGAGTTCATTCATGAGTAGTATTCACTAAGCACCGATGGCACTAACCTACACACAGTTATGATTAAACAAAGTAAACATTAGTCGCTCATCCCAGCTCAGACATGATCTTTGCAATAATTTCCAAATCCGTGTCGGGTCCCACGAGAACAGGGCACGTCCACAAACTCTCAAATTGTAAACTCACATTGCATACTCTAACATTATAAACTCTAACAATATAACCTTTAAACTATGAGCTATACATTGCGACGCTTTAAAATAACACTACAAACTAGTGTTATAGTAAACTATAATGATGTGAACTCTAACAATATAAGCTATGAGCGATACATTATAACGCTATAAAATAACATCATAAGCTAGTGTTACAGAATAGAACACCGTACATTGAAGTGTGATATTCGAATCTCATTCGAATTCTTAGCTTCACACCGTGATCCTATAGGAATCACACTATGCTCGTGAGTATGTAACATGTCTGTATGTAATATGTATGCATGTAAAATGTATGTATGTAACATGTATGCATGTAAAACGTATGTATGTAATATGGACGTGCCAACCAAGGGTGGAATATGTTAAATGGAAGGTTCAGGATCAAGATGGGATTGCAATTATTCGAATAACACTTTGGTAGTATTAGGATCAAGCTGTCCACTGCTGGATGAATGTTCCATCTCAATGGCATCAAATAGCAATATTCAGTATGAGTATGTAAAATAATCGCACAAACCAATATTAGCCCGTGAAATAATGAATCGTTACAATTGTAATGACTCCGGACTCAGACTGCAGAGGGTTCTTTTATTTAGTCTTTAACGCGGTTTCAGACCCCAGGCGTCACGATATAGCAACGACGACGACGAGACAGCAACCAGCCAACACAGCCCCTAACCTCGTTCCTCACCTCTTGTCCCTTAGTTGACGCACTGTCTTTACATCACCCACCTCTATGACCTCTACCTGACCCCGCCATGGGCGGAGCAACTTGGGGGATTTTCCCGGTGGCACCTGTGGGCAATACAACCATGCCCTGTCCCCCACTGCCCATGGAAGCACGTGTTCCCGCCGCCCCGAGTTCTTTTCATTAGCGTATTGCGCTCTGGTGGGGAAAGGTCCTCGTTATGAATCGTTTCGCAACGTTCAGGTCCAGAATACCGAAGTATACCGGGAATCACCTGTACTTAAAAACACGTAAACTGATAACACTATAAACAATAACACTGAACATTAAACGTCTATAAACTATCAACTGGTTTTATAATTCATAGCACCATAAACGGAGGTACGGTATTTAAATCTAATTAGAAGTATTAAAATCGCACTCTACACATATGTATGTAAATTATCTGTTCAATCAAACCGGGGGTCGGATATGTGAACTGTGGGGGTACAGGGCAAGAATCGCATTCAAATTTTAGAATAACAATATGGTCGTATTAGCAAATTACTGTGCTTTAATGTAGGTTATGTGCAAATGCAAATTGTTAGTCGTAAATGCGAGGGAGGGGTTAAGAGGTGCACGTTTAATCCAGTTATAACATTTACTTTAGCATACTATTTAAGGACACTATTGTTGATAAGAATTCGTTTGGACGTGGCACGGGCCTTGTTCTACTCGATCAACAAAAATTTGTACAATGTCGGTCATAAGGGAGTGCGTTTTCATACATACGAGCAGAGTTCGCTTGCACGTTCACTCTACATACATATGCGCAGTGTGATTCCAAGACGATCACATTGCGATTCTAATACTTCTAATTATATTCTAATATCGTATTAGAATATCCTCTAATATTGTATTAGAATATCTCTATTCTTTGGTTCTTTCGGTAAAGTCACGTAGGTAGAAATAAAACAAAATAAATAACGACGTTTCGGAAGGCTGTCATATACCGCCCCATTTACGAGTTGGCTGTATGATGTGTATAGTTGAAGGTGCTAGGTGTTGTCTTCTTCTAACAGCTATTAACGTGCGTGTGTTGTCTGTTTTTAGAATTTGTTCATTGATGTGGTTCTTTTTATTGCGGCGTTTTTTTGTTGAGTTCTGTCACTTGAGTGTAGCAGTTTGTTGCCAGATAGAAGGGTAAAGAACCAATTATCATATTTTTACTGGCAAATGAGGTCCCCATAGTGTAGCAGTTTGTTTAAGAATTCGTCACGTGAGCGTGGTGTTTTGCTTGTTGGAATTTCGCTTTGTTACAATTTGTGATTGTTATAATAATTGTAACGATTCATAATCTCATGAGTTTATAATGGGTTTGTGCGTGTATTTATATAAATATATTCCGTCTTTTGTTATTTGATGACATCTAGCAGTGAAAATCGTGATTGTATATGACCATGTTGTAATTGTAATAATTTTTATCCGATCCTTGCACGTACACTATACATACATATTAGCGATTCGTATACGACCACACTGTGATTCTAATGATATTATAATACCTTACCTCAGTTTAAATGGTTATAAATTAAAACACTAGTTTATAATCGTTTAATGTTCAGTGTTATCGTTTATAGTATTACAGTTTACATGTTGTAGAGTACAGTTTATCCCCGACATACTTCGGGATTAGGGACTGGTACGTTGATGAACGATTAACTACGGGGACCTTTCACCTCAAGGAACACGTGTTAATCGTGTAGACAGCCAAGATGCTGCCGGTTAAGGGCACACTTGTGTGACGGAGATCCTCCACCTGAAATTCTCTTAACATAGGAACATTATAAAATAAAGACCGGACAAACATTTGTTAAAAATACGTTTTTATTCATCTGCAATCATTTTTACGTCAAAACTCGAAGGGAATATTTATTATGTCCTATGTTCACACATTTCCAGTACAATGCAAACCATTACCAAAGCGTTAAAGTGTCATTCCCCATGATTTCCTTATTAGTTCACCACATTTGTTCACTGTGCGTCTATGTTGTAGTCAAGGCCATATATCCAACGAACTTGTCATTCATGTACATCCTGAAATCGGCTATCTAAAGTCGATTAATACCAATAAAAACAGCTATATGCTCGAAAAAAAACCGTTTAAAATGTTGAGTAAAGATGTACCTACAGACGCATTCCAACTTTAGCTCAACAGGAACACTTAACGACTACAATTTAACCCTCTCACAACCAGTCCTCATCACACCACTTCGGCAAGTCATCCGATAACATTACAAACCACCACTGGGCACGTCATTAAACTCTCACAAAAACTGTAAAACTAAAATGGTCAAAATTACACACAAAAGTACTCGATACGGCTTAATATGACATCATATTTTTTCAGTCACCCCGAGCTCTCTGGTTGACTCTCGAGCCACTCCATTACATCCAGCCATCTCTCGGGATCCAACTGCATGGGATCGAAGGTGGAAACTTCTTCAGGAATCATTGCAGCACCTTGAATTTCAGCTTTTGATTTCAGTTTCCTATCATTGTGGACCTTTTGATGCCCGTTCCTGGTTGATGAGTGTGCAAATTTCTTCCCACACACAGAGCACAGGAATGGCTTCTCGCCCGTGTGTGTTCTCTGATGACTATGAAGAGTTGATGAGTCTGCAAATGCCTTCCCACACACAGGGCACAGGAATGGCTTCTCGCCCGTGTGTGTTCTCTGATGACTATGAAGATTTGATGACTTTGCAAATGTCTTCCCACACACAGGGCACAGGAATGGCTTCTCGCCCGTGTGTGTTCTCTGATGACTATTAAGAGTTGATGAGTCTGCAAATGCCTTCCCACACACAGGGCACAGGAATGGCTTCTCGCCCGTGTGTGTTCTCTGATGACTATGAAGAGTTGATGAGTCTGCAAATGCCTTCCCACACACAGGGCACAGGAATGGCTTCTCGCCCGTGTGTGTTCTCTGATGACTATGAAGATTTGATGACTTTGCAAATGTCTTCCCACACACAGGGCACAGGAATGGCTTCTCGCCCGTGTGTGTTCTCTGATGACTATGAAGATTTGATGACTTTGCAAATGTCATCCCACACACAGGGCACAGGAATGGCTTCTCGCCCGTGTGCATTCTCTGATGAGTTTGAAGAGTTGATGACCGTGCAAATGCCTTCCCACACACAGGGCACAGGAATGGCTTCTCGCCCGTGTGCGTTCTCTGATGAGTTTGAAGAGTTGTCGATTGTGCAAATGTCTTCCCGCACACAGGGCACAGGAATGGCTTCTCGCCCGTGTGTGTTCTCTGATGACTCTGAAGATGTGATGCCTGTGCAAATGTCTTCCCACACAAAGGGCACAGGAATGGCTTCTCGCCCGTGTGTGTTCTCTGATGACTCTGAAGATGTGATGAGTGTGCAAATGTTTTCCCACACACAGAGCACAGGAATGGCTGCTCACCCGTGTGTGTTCTCTGGTGTCTCTTAAGACTTGATGACCATGAAAATGCCTTCCCACACACAGAGCAATTGAATTGTTCCTTGCCCCCGTGTGCGTGGGGCTGTGGAGAGCGTCTCTGCTCCATGTGAGCGTAGTAACAGTAGTGGTGTTATTGAGTCAAAAGTACGCTATCGGCCGCAAGGATGTTTAGCGTTGAGTTTCAGATTTTGTTAACTGCTAAAACAAGAACGACACTCTAACCGAGACGCAAAAAAATCCCGCTAATTTGACGACGAAAACGTTTAAGAGTTTATCCCCGAAAATAGACACTTACTTGGAGATTCACGGTATATCGATGTCTGGAACCCGTCTGAAGATGTCGCCACGAACTCTCCCGACGCAAAGTCGCCTAACTGTCGACACAGCAATTGTGCTCGCCAGGCTGCGTTGTCTCGCGGTTGAAGGGCGAACAGCAGAGCGACGAGTCGAGCGTCCAACCTCATCAAGTTCCCTCTCGAAATGGCATTGAGCTCTGCTTCTGAGCCGCCTTATAACTCCCCCCCTCGGATCCAATCCTTTGTCTTTCAGGATTTTTGCATTCGATTGTTAATTTTGGAAGGTACAATCCGCATATCTATTAACATACCGAAGAGTAATGTGTCCATTGTACTTCATGCATGAATATGTAAGTGCATCTCAGTGTGTAATTGTGCGCTTATTTTGAATAAATGGAAAAACGTTGTCCTCGATTTAAAGTGAATGCAGAGAAATTAGCATGTAACTTTAGAAAAGGAAGAGAGCGGCCTTCTCGACGAGGGAGTGAAACCCAATAGGTAATATTATTTTACAGCGTTACAATGGATAGGTTGTAGTTCATAGGTTATACTATTATGTTTCACTATGATAGAGCTTAACATGTGAGAGTATACAATATCAGAGTTGATCAAATGCGAGCAGGCTACCTTGAGAGCGATCGCGAATGGGTTGCGTGTCTAGAAGAAGCCTCGCTCTTTCAGATGCCGTACCAGCTTCGTCAACTCTTCGCTACGATTCTGCTGTATTCCATGCCAGCAGATACGAAGGATCTCTGGGATAAATTCTACGACGAATTGGCCCGCGATTACGAGTACCAGTACCGCGAGCTGACCAACAAAGAACAAATGGTAAAGTTCAAGACCCTTCACAGCCTCCACGAGTTCCTCACGGCAGGTGGGATCGCTCTGTCGGACTTTGACGACCTCCCGCAGCTTTCCGAGTACCCACACTTGGTCTTGGACTCGCTGCTTGAGAACAACCATATCCGCCGCGAATTGGAAGGATATGATAGAAACGAGCTACAAGACATCGTAGAAGATGCTGACAGACTCAACACGAACCAGACAGAAATCTACGACGAAATTGTTGGCTCAGTCGAAGACAGTCAACCCGATCAAAAGCTGTTCTTCATCGATGGTCCGGGCGGCACGGGGAAGTCCACGCTGCTCAACCATGTGCTGGCGAAGATACGTCTTAAAGGCAAGATTGCGATTGCTGTTGCTTCCAGCGGCATTGCCTCGCTGCTGCTTCCAGGCGGCCGTACCGCACATTCCACGTTCAAGATCCCGTTGAAACCGACGAACATATCCACATGCTTCATTCGAAAACAGTCCAAGCTCAAAGCATTTATCAAGGAGGCAAGTCTTATCGTTTGGGATGAAGCCCCAATGACGCACTGGTTTGCGTCTGAAGCGGTGGATCGCACGCTTCGCGATATTTTGGACAATCTGTATGAACCGCTTGGAGGCAAAGTGGTTGTCCTGTCCGGTGACTTTCGACAGATTCTTCCAGTTGTCAAGAAAGGAACACCAGCTGATACTGTGGATGCGTGTTTCAAGTCGTCCGACCTGTGGTCCCACTTCAAGCAAGTTCATCTGACTGTGAAGATGAGAGTCCAGTGTGCAGAGAACCAAGAATCAGCCGCAGAACTTGCTGCCTTTTCAGATTTTCTTTTGAAAGTCGGAGAGGGTAGGCATGAAGTTGATCCAGACCTCGGTCCGGATTGCATCAAGATTCCGCGTGCCATGGTGATCGGCAATCCTCAATACGACCCAGACATCGACGGAGATGAGGACGGCAATCATCTGCCCGTTTCACTCGGGTTGAAGAGGATTGTCGATGCCATGTACAGTGCAAATGAATTGAATTACCCTACGGTGGCAACGAACGACTACTTCGCTCGCCGCACTATTCTGACACCGACCAACGCCGCTGTGCAGCGAGTGAATGAGGGTGTCGTGGATCGCCTCAGAGAAACTCCACAAGTGTACCTGTCTACAGATTCGGTTGAGGACGACGAGAGAGCAGGGTCAGCATTCTTTGAGACAGAGGTCCTCAACTCGGTGAACATCAACGGGGTTCCGCCACACAAGTTGATCCTCAAGAAAGGCATCCCAGTGATGATGATGCGCAACTTGAACCCGGACGCTGGCCTGTGCAACGGAACACGGCTGCGCATCGTGGAAATGAAGCCACACGCGACTATCATGACAGGAACCCATAACGGTGAGGAGGTGTTGATCCCTCGGATCATCTTCATCAGCCACGACGACACGAAGGACTTCCCATTTCGACTTCGGCGCAAGCAGTTCCCATTGTCCCAGCCTTCGCGATGACCATCAACAAGGCGCAAGGGCAAACTGTTCACAACCTGGGATTATATCTACCAACGCCATGCTTCTCGCACGGCCAACTGTACGTGGCACTATCGCGAGTCACGGCAAGATCCAACATCAAGGCGCTTATTGAGGGACCTGACGACGAGGAGGAAGACGGAGTGTACACGAAGAATATCATGAATCGCCAGATATTTGAATAAGTTGCATTCTATATTTGAATAAGTTGCATTATTGAATAATGTCGATTGAGCGTCTCATAAAAATACATATAATCTCACAAAAATAAACATTGAACAATCACCAAAACATGTCTATTGTGTCCAGCCACTTTCAACTCCCCACCAACCAAGTATATACACACCGCCCGCGAAGCGGGCGGCGACTGCTAGTTATTATAACAATCACAAATTGTGACAAAGCGAAATTCCCACAAGCAAAACACCACGCTCACGTGACGAATTCTTAAACAAACTGCAACACTGAAGTGACAGAACTCAACAAAAATACGCCGCAATAAAAATAACAACATCAATGGACAAATCGTAAAAACAGACAACACACGCACGTTAATAGCTGTTAGAAGAAGACAACACCTAGCACCTTCAACTAGACACATTATACAGCCAACTCGTAAATGGGGCGGTATATGACAGCCTTCGCTGCTGTCGACGGGGCCAAGCAGCGAGTGTTTAACTCCATTGTTTCAGAATCAGTGTCATCACCCGGTCACAGCGCCTTAGCCAAACTACATCTCCCCAACAAGACAGCCTTCCCTATGCTGTGTATTTTAGCGGTATATTTATGGACGCACTTGAAGATAACAATTCGTCTAGAAAAGGCAGGCGACTTGTTCTACCAACACGATTTCCAATTTATATCCGAAAGAAGTATGAGTTCATTCATGAGTAGTATTCACTAAGCCCCGATAGCACTAACCTACACACAGTTATGATTAAACAAAGTAAACATTAGTCGCCCATCTCAGCTCAGACATGATCATAGCAATTATTTCCAAATCCGTGTCGGGTCCCACGAGAACAGGGCACGTCCACAAATTCTCAAATTGTAAACTCACAGAGCATACTCTAACATTATAAACTCTAACAATGTAACCTTTAAAACTATGAGCTATACATTGTAACGCTTTAAAATGACACTACAAACTAGTGTTATAGTAAACTATAATGTTGTGAACTCTAACAATATAAGCTAACAGCGATACATTATAACGCTATAAAATAACATCATAAACAAGTGTGATATTCGAATCTCTAAGAATCACACTATGCTCGTGAGTATGTAACATGTCTGTATGTAATATGCATGAATGTAATATGTATGTATGTAACATGTCTGTATGTAATATGTATGCATGAGATATGTCTCTATGTAGTATGTATGCATGTAACATGTATGTATGTAATATGGACGTGCGAACCAAGGGTGGGATATGTGAAGCGGAAGGTGCAGGATCAGGATGGGATTAAAATTATTTGAATAACACTTTGGAGGTATTAGGATCAAGCTGTCTACTATTGGATGAATGTTCCATCTCAATGGCATCAAATAGCAATATTCAGTATGAATATGTAAAATAATCGCACAAACCCAATATTAGCCCGTGAAATAATGAATCGTTATAATTGTAATGACTCCGTAGTCAGACTGCAGAGGGTTCTTTTATTTAGCCTTTAACGCGGTTTCAGACCCCAGGCGTCACGATATAGCAACGACGACGACGAGACAGCAACCAGCCAACACAGCCCCGAACCTCGTTCCTCCCCCTCTCTCATTCTCTGCGTGAACCTCCGCCCACACTTGGTCCCGCCTTCCCTTCTCGAACTCTCTCTATCTTGTTGTCACCACTTGTCCCTTAGTTGACGCACTGTCTTTACATCACCCACCTCTATGACCTCTACCTGACCCCACCATAGGCGGAGCAACTTGGGGGACATACAGATGTGTATGTAAATTATCTGTTCAATCGGGGGTCGGATATGTGAACCGTGGGGTGGGGGGGTACAGGGCAAGACTTGCATTCAAATTTCAGAATAACAATATGGTCGTATTAGCATTTTAATGGGCTTGAATGTATGTTACGTGCAAATGCAAATCGTTAGTCGTAAATGCGAGGGAGGGGTTAAGAGATGCACGTTTAATCCAGTGTTAACATTAATTTTAGCATCATATATAAGGACACTATTGTTGATAATAACTCGTCTGGACATGTCATGTGACTTGTTCTACTCGATCAACCAAAATTAGTACAATGTCGGTCATACAGGAGTGTGATTTCATTCATGAGTAGTAGTCACACAGCCCCGATGACACTAACCTACCTAAAGTTATGGTTAAACAAAGTAATCTTGAGTGACCTAATTCTCAGCTCAGACATGATCATCGCAATTATTTCCAAAGACGTGTAGGGTCGTGCGAGAGCAGGTGCCGACTACAAACAGCTGGGCAGCAGAATCGGAAGTAGCTGCGTTGCCCTCGAAATGTGATGTTGCTGCTGTTGTTGTCGCTGCTGCTGTTGTTGCTGCTGTAGTTGTTTCTGTTGCTGCAATAAACGCAGGGAGGTGGTGTTCCGTGATGGGATGACGACTTTGATTAAAGCCTCTGATCAAACTCACCCGATTGACGCCCTTGATCGTCGCATTTGATCAACTCTGATATTGTAGACTCTCACATGTTAAGCTCTATCATAGTGAAACATAATATTATAACCTATGAACTACAACCTATCCATTGTAACGCTGTAAAATAATATTACCTATTGGGTTTCACTCCCTCGTCGAGAAGGCCGCTCTCTTCCTTTTCTAAAGTTACATTCTAATTTCTCTGCATTCACTTTAAATCGAGGACAAAGTTTTTCCATTTATTCAAAATAAGCGCACAATTACACACTGAGATGCACTTACATATTCATGCATGAAGCACAATGGACACATTACTCTTCGGTATGTTAATAGACATGCGGATTGTACCTTCCAAAATTAACAATCGAATGTAAATATCCTGAAAGACAAAGGATTGGATCCTAGGGGGGGGGGGAGTTATAAGGCGATTCAGAAGCAGAGCTCAATGCCATTTCGAGAGGGAACTTGATGAGGTTGGACGCTCGACTCGTCGCTCTGCTGATCGCCCTTCAACCGCGAGACAACGCAGCCTGGCGAGCACAATTGCTGTGTCGACAGTTAGGCGACTTTGCGTCGGGAGAGTTCGTGGCGACATTTTCAGACGGGTTACAGACATCGATCTACCGTGAATCTCCAAGTAAGTGTCTATTTTCGCGGATAAACTCTTAAACGTTTTCGTCGTTAAATTAGCGGGATTTGTTTTTCCTCTCGTTTAGACACGAGTGTCGTTCTTGTTTTAGCAGTTAACAAAATCCAAAACTCAACGTTAAACATCCTTGCGGCCGATAGCGTACTTTTGACTCAATAACACCGCTGCTGTTACTACGCTCACATGGAGCAGAGAGGCTCTCCACAGCCCCACGCACACGGAGACAAGAAGCCATTCAATTGCTCTGTGTGTGAGAAGTCCTTTTCACGGTCATCAAGTTTTAAGAGACACCAGAGAACACACACGGGCGAGAAGCCATTCCTGTGCCCTGTGTGTGGGAAGGCATTTTCACAGTCATCACATCTTCAGATTCATCAGAGAACACACACGGGCGATAAGCCATTCCTGTGCCCTGTGTGTGGGAAGGCATTTTCACAGTCGTCAAATCTTAGCACGCATCAGAAGGTCCACAATGATAGGAAACCGAAATCAAAAGCTGAAGTTCAAGGTGCTGCATTGAGTCCTGAAGAATTTTCCACCCTCGATCCCATGCAGTTGGATCCCGAGAGATGGCTGGATGTAATGGAGTGGCTCGACGATCAAACCGAGAGTCAGGGATGACTTACAGTTTTTGTGAGAGTTTAATGACGTGCACAATGGTGGTTTGTAATGTTATCGGATTACTTGCCGAAGTGGCGTGATGAGCAGTGGTTGTGATATGATTCAATTCCGGACAATATTGTAGTGTTTAAGTCTTTCTGTTGAGCTAAAGTTGGAATGCATCTTTAGTTAGATCTTTTCTCAACATTTTAAACGGGTTTTTTCAAGCATATAGCTTTTTTTGGTTGGTATTAATCGACTTTAGATAACCGATTTAAGGATGTACATTGATAACGCGTTCGTTGGATATATGGCCTTGACTTCAACATAGACGCACAGTGAACACATGTGGTGAACTAATAAGGAAATCATGGGGAATGATACTTTAACGCGTTGGTATTCCTGGAACGGATATGGTTTGCATTGTATTGTAATTGTTTGAACATTGGACATAATACATTCGGGTCGAGTTTTGACTTAAAAATGATTGCAGATGAATAAAAACGTTTTTTTAACAAATGTGTGTCCGATTATTTAACATGTGTCCCTGGAGGGGAAAGGGCCCCATTATTAATCGATTCACAACGTTACGGTCCCTAATCATCAAGTACACAGGGAATCCTGTACGCTATGACACGTGAACTGTAACACTATAAACGATAACACGAAACATTAAAATACTATAATCTAGTTTAATCATTTATAACACCAAAAACAGAGGTACGGTATCATAATCTCATTACAAGCAGTAGAATTACAATGTGATTGTATTAGAATCACACTCTGCACATATGAATGTATAGTGTACGTGCAAGCGAACTGTGCTCGTATGCACGAATGTAATATGTATCTATGGCCTTTGGACATGCGAACCGGTGGTCGAATATGCGAATTGGGGGGTGCAGGATTAAGATCGGATTAAAACGATTAGAATATCACTTTGGTAGTATTAGAATTACACTGAGCTAGAATGTATGTTAAATGTAGATGCACATCGGGAGTCGTGAATGCGGCCTGGGTGGTGCCAGATTTAGAATCGCATCAAAATTATTAAAATCGCACCATGGTCGTATTAGAATCAATCTGCCCACTGCTGGTAGAATGTTCCATCGCAATGGCACCGAATAGCAATATACAGCATTGATATTGGGCGTGGAGCCTAAAAGCGCAACCTTGCGCATTTTGAACTGGTTCTCGCCGCCGGTCCCACGCCCATGGTCGGGGCGTCAAGGGTTCGCACCACAGCCTTGAAGGATTAGGCAGGTCCCTGGATTTTTTTGGAGAATATGACCAGGCTCCAGGCACCGGTTCCTCGCACGTGGCGGATCCTAGAGGCACCCCGGGCCTCTGGGGCTCGGAAACTGTGGGCGCCACAACACATTTCCTTTTGGCGTACGGTTTCCGTTGCCGAGCGCCCCACCACGTTGGACACACCAGACTTGGGCTGTACAGGACATGGGGATGAGCTGTCTGGGTGGGGACGGACATAAGTCTTGAGGCGGGATGGGTGGACGAACCAACGGCGACGTCCTAAATACATTCGTTACACACTGCAGCCATTTCACCTCTATGACTTCTACCGTACCTTGCAATTGACTGAGCAACTTGGGGATATACCCTGTGGCACCTGTGGGCAAACAAGCATGCCCTGTCCCGACCGCCCATGGAAGCACGTGTTTCCACCGCCCCGTGTTCTTTTCATTAGCGGCTTGCAGAAAGTAGAGCCCGTGTCGTAATCGGAGTCAGGTGGAACGGGGAGCCAGGGGCAAGGGAGCGGGATAGGAAAGAGCGCAGCGCCAGGGCTGGAGGTGGCTGCGCTCCTCGGCCGGCCGTGTTGGCTGAGCCCACGGCCGGCGCAGAGGAGGCAGCACGGGGCAGCCGACTGTGTCGGGGGCACCAGTGGGACCGAGCCCGGGACCCCTCACCCCTGGGGAGTTGGTACACCTGGTGTATGTCAATAACTTTAATAAACCCTCGGCGACAGCCCTTACACCTCACATTCGTCTCCGAGTGCGTCCTGGGAACTTCTCTACATATGTATAATAGTGGACGGGCATGTGAACTTTGCCCGTATGTGTGTAATGTGTATGCATGCCATTTGGACTTGCGAAGCGGGGGGGTCGGATATGCGAACTGGGGCGTGCAGGATTAGGAATCGGATGAAAATTATTAGAATAACACTATGGTAGTATTATAATTACACTCAGCTAGAGTGTATGTTATATGTAGATGCGCATTGGGAATCGTAAATGCAAACTGGGAGGTGCTCGGTTTAGAATAGCATCAATATTAGTATAATAACAACGTGGTCCTCTTCTTCTTGGTTCACGGGACATCAACAAGCTGCGTATATAACAGTAATAGAAGCAACTACGGCAGCTACGAAACCGTTCGATGGCAAAGCAGCGACTTCTGCTTCTGCTCCAACTGCCGCCCGGCTGTTTGCACGCCGACTCTGCTCTCGTGGGACCCTACACGTCTATGGAAATAATTGAGATGATCCTGAGCTGAGATATGAGCGACTTAAGTTGACTTTGTTTAAACATAACTTAGTGTAGGTTAGTGCCAACAGTGTTTAGCGAATACTACCGAATAATTAGCTCACATATTTATGACGTAATTTGGCATAATTTGTGTTGATTAAGGAGAACAAGACACCTTCCATGTCTACGAATTCTTATCACATACAGTGTACTTAACTATATAGCTAAAATAACGTCAACACTCGAATAAACCTGCAGGTCTTAGCCCGCTCATATCGTTGCTTCGCAGATGCTCGAGATTGAGTGTCCTGCTGTGGTCCGAATTGTTTACTGTGATAACATTTGGCTGTTCAAAGCAGTCTGCAACCGTGAATTGTGCAGCTTGGAAAAATTGAGGACATCACATATATTTTGTTGGTTCTCGAAAACTGAGACCAATAAGTAGGAGGCAAATTACGAGCGAAAGTGATAGCATTTGCCAAGAATGTCTTCATTAATCGAGAACAAAAGTAAGATGTTCAAAGGCTGTCAAATACCGCCACATTTACGAGTTGGTTCTTTGGGGCTGTACAATGTGTAGAGTTGAAGGTGCTAGGTGTTGTCTTCTTCTAACAGCTACTAACATGCGTGTGGTGACCTTTTTTTAATTTATCCTTTGTTGTTCTTTTTTTAGGCTTTTTTTGTTCTGTCACTTGAGTGTTGCAGTTTGAGAAATCGTGATTGTAATACGACCGTGTTGTAATTTTAATAATTGTATCCGATCCTTGCACGTAGACCATATATACATATGAGCAGAGTGTGATTCTAATACGACCACACCGATTCTAATGCTTCTGAGATAATAATACCTTGCCTCCGTTTATATGGTTCTAAATTTAAACACTACTTTATAGTCTTCTTCTTGGTTCTTTCGGTAAAGTCACGTAGAAGGGAAGTAATAAAATAATAAAAATAAAATAATTCTCACTACGTCTCGGCTACAACGCAAGCAGCCGTCTTCAGGTGAAGAATGAGACACTACCAAGCTAGGAGCTTATATATAAGCTGCGTTGGAGGTGGAAGAGCGCCTTAACAAAAAGAATGTGCATATGAAGAGGAATTTAGCATATTCATGGAAATGCGTAGGAGGTGGGCGGGGGGGTTTCAAAGTCATATTATGCCCATGCATTATGCAGGATCAGCAGCACCAATGGGGGGTGCAGGGATTAACAGTAACAAAGGAAAGGAATGTTAATGATATGTAGCTGCAGTTACTCAACAACCACGTAGAAAACTAAAGTATAAACTACATAAAAAACTAAAGTATAAACTGCATAGCACCATCAGTATACTTACTATACTCTACAATAAGCTGAGTTACAGCAAGTAATACATTACAATTCTACGTCGTGAAAATTATATAATATGCTTCCATCTAAACTTTATTCTCTTACATCACACGAGCATATACCGTACTATATACTGCCATAGATAGACCAACATTAAATTATATACTGTAATGCTGTAAACCAACCTATACCTTATACATTTTAATATAACACTATGTATTATTCTACACACCCTAATGTGTATCGAAATGGTTTATTACGTCCTTCCAATGATTGCTTTAATGTTTAGTGTTATCGTTTATAGTATTACAGTTCACATGTTACAGAGTACAGTTTATTCCCAGCATACTTCGGGATTAGGGACTGGTACGTTGAGAAACGATTAACAACGGGGACCTTTCCCCTCAAGGAACACGTGTTAATCGAGTAGACAGCCAAGATGCTGCCGGGTAAGGGCACACTTGTGTGACAAAGATCCTCCACCTGAAATTAGCTTAACATGTTTTTGCTAGGAACATTATAAAATAAAGACCGGACAAACATTTGTTAAAAATACGTTTTTATTCATCTGCAATAATTTCACGTCAAAACTCGAAGGGAATATTTATTACATTTCCAGTACAATGCAAACCATTTCCGTTCCAGGAATACCAAAGAGTTAAAGTATCATTCCCCATGATTTCCTTATTAGTTCACCACATTTGTTCACTGTGGGTCTATGTTGAAGTCAAGGCCATATATCCAACGAACGCGTCATCAATGTACATCCTGAAACCAATAAAAAAAAGCTTTATACTTGAAAAAAAAACGTTTAAAATGTTAAGTAAAGATGTACCTACAGACGCATTTTAACTTTAGCTCAATAGGAACACATAACGACTACAATTGAACCCTCTCACAGCCAGTGCTCATCACACCACTTCGGCAAGTAATCCGATAACATTACAAACCACCACTGGGCACGTCATTAAACTAAAATGGTCAAAATTATACACAAAAGTACTCGATACGGCTTAATAGATATAACCACATGACGTAATATTTTTTCAGTCACCCCGAGCTCTCTGGTTGACTCTCGAGCCACTCCATTACATCCAGCCATCTCTCGGGATCCAACTGCATGGGATCGAGGGTGGAAAATTCTTCAGGACTCAATGCAGCACCTTGAACTTCAGCTTTTGATTTCAGTTTCCTATCGTTGTGGACCTTCTGATGCCTTTTAAGAGTTGACGACTGTGAAAAAGCCTTCCCACACACAGGGCACAAGAATGGCTTCTCACCCGTGTGTTTTCTTATGATTTTAAAGAGTTGATGACCGTACAAATGTCTTCCCACACACATAGCACAGGAATGGCTTATCGCTCGTGTGTGTTCTCTGATGGTTTTGAAGAGTTGATGATTGTGCAAATGCCTTTCCACACACAGAGCACAAGAATGGCTTCTCGCCCGTGTGTGTTCTCTGATGATTTTGAAGAGTTGATGCCTGTGCAAATGCCTTCCCACACACAGAGCACAGGAACGGCTTCTCGCCCGTGTGTGTTCTCTGGTGTCTCTGAAGACTTGATTGCCGTGAAAAGGACTTCCCACACACAGAGCAATTGAATGGTTCCTTGCCCCCGTGTGCGTGAGGCTGTGGAGAGCGTCTCTGCTCCATGTGAGCGTAGTAACAGTAGCGGTGTTATCGAGTCAAAAGTACGCTATCGGCAAGGATGTTTAGCGTTGAGTTTTGGATTTAGTTAACTGCTAAAACAAGAACGAGTTTATCCGCGAAAATAGACACTTACTTGGAGATTAACGGTATATCGATGTCTGGAACCCGTCTGAAGATGTCGCCACGAACTCTCCCGACGCAAAGTCGCCTAACTGTCGACACAGCAATTGTGCTCGCCAGGCTGCGTTGTCTCGCGCTTGAAGGACGATCAGCAGAGCGACGAGTCGAGCGTCCAACCTCATCAAGTTCCCTCTCGAAATGGCATTGAGCTCTGCTTCTGAGCCGCCTTATAACTCCCCCCCTAGGATCCAATCCTTTGTCTTTCAGGATATTTGCATTCGATTGTTAATTTTGGAAGGCACAATCTGCATGTATATTAACATACCGAAGGGTAATGTGCCCATTGTGCTTCATGCATGAATATGTAAGTGCATCTCAGTGTGTAATTATGCGCTTATTTTGAATAAATGGAAAAACACGCTCCCCATGCCCTCCATTGTCTTCGATTTAAAGTGAATGCAGCCCCGTGGCGTTGCCAAAAATCGCCGAGCTTCGGGAGTGAGCACATACAGACGCGTAGTGAGCACACTTGCAATACAATCACTCTAACATCAGTTACCAAAATCCGATTTGGTACATGGTCTCCGCTTGGTCTGGTTGGTATCCGTCATCACTCCGGAGACAAACAGCGAGGCATGGTTTGGCCAGCCACCAACTCGTTTGCCAAAGCGACTTTAATAGCTGCTCTCACACAATACTATCACCAATGGTGGTTTACAGGCTAGGCTGTTAAGCGGACAATCAGTCGTTTTGGGCAAGGCGTATGGGAAAATACACACCCCTGTTATCCCACAAACACAATACACAGCATCGGTAAGGCTGCCTTGTTGGGGAGATGTAGTTTGGGTAAGGTGCTGTCACTGGAGTTAGGCGATGTGACTGGGGTATCACACGGATTCCTAAAAGCAGCTTAGACGATACGATCCACTGCGCTCCATCTCCCCACATGGACAACGACATTCTCAGTAAAAAAAAAATGAATGGAAATGTTTAAATGCGTTTTTAAAATAATGTGCGTTGTATAAATGTTATAATGTGTGATTGTTATAATCTTTGTACGTGTATATATACTGTATATAGCGATTCGATTCCATTGATACGACACATTCATCCAACAGTGCACAGTGTGATTCTAATACGAGTGGGATTCGAATAATTGTAATTCGATTCTAATCCTGCATATCCTACCCCCGTGTTTGCATATTCACTTACCATACGTACTACCACATTCTGATTCTAATATGAGCACAGTGCGATTCAATGATTCGTATGCGATTATAATCCCATACCTCCATTTACGTGATTATACACTAACAATTAATAGTATTTTACAGAGTAATAATTGATAGGTTATAGTTTATAATATTATATACTCTTTGGTTATTTCAGTAAAAGACACATAGGCATTCAATAAATCACGACGTTTCAGGCGCAACACAAGCGTCCGTCATGTGTAAAAGCATGGTCTGCTGCTGAGGCAGAATGTTTTAAAAGGTTTGAAATGGGTGTAGACCTCTTGTCATAAAGAAGTGGCCGGGGCTAGTGATGTTCACATGAGAAATTAGCATGTAACTTTAGAAAGGGAGGAGAGCGGCCTTCTCAACGAGGGAGTGCAACCCAACGGGTACAATCCAAAGGGCCTGTGAGTATGAGAGTGCAATCTAAAGGACATGCTGCTTCTGCTGCCCGGCTATTTGTGGCCGGGCCCTGCTCTCGCGGGACACCACACGTCTTTGGAAATGAATACTATGATCATGTCTGAGCTGAGGTTTGAGCGAATAAAGTTTACTTTGTGTAAACATAACTGCGTGTTGGTTTGTATAATCGGGGATCAGCGAAGACTACTCATGAATGAAAACGCACTCCCTTATGACGGACATTGTACTAATTTTTGTTGATCGAGTAGAACAAGGCACGTGCCACGTCCAGACGAATTATTATCAACAATCTTACTTGCGCAGCAGCATCACGTTGCCGTCCACTCATTGATATGCTAATTTTATCTGCCCCCTCCCTCTCTCCGTCCCCGCCCCCCCTCTCTATATTTAAGGGACCGTCACAGAAACGACCCCTCTCTTTGTGCCGATATGTGTCCTCTCTCTGTGTGTCCTTGTGATGTCTGTCTGCTTGTATGTCTGTCTATAGTTTTCGAGTTAGATTTTTGTTGCAATTTCTTTTATGCCTGATGATGATTGCTTGTATTGCAATCGAAACGTCGTAATATGCTATTATTTTAATGTATTATTTTATCTTTAGACGTGACTTAACCGAAAGAACCAAAGAATAGTTCCAGTGGTGTTCCGTGATGGGATAACAAACTTTGATCAACTACTTTTATCAAACGAGTCATTACAATTGTAACGATTCATAATTGCACGGGCTTATTTTGGGTTTGTGCAATTTTTTATATATACATACTGAATATTGCTATGTGATGCCATTGAGATGGAACATTCATCCCGCAGTGGACAGCTTGATCCAAATACCACCAAAGTGTTATTCAAATAATTGTAATCCCATCCTGATCCTGCACCTTCCGTTTCACATAACCCACCCTTGGTTCGCACGTCCATATTACATACATACATGTTACATACATACATGTTACATGCATACATGTACCATGTTACATACATACATGTTACATGCATATATACTTACTACAAACAGATATGTTCCATACATACATGTTACATACTTACGACTGTAGTGTGATTCGAAGAGGACCACGGAGTGATTCGAATAATTCGAATGCGATTCGAAAATCACACTTCAATGTAGGTTGTTCTAATCTATAGCACTAATGTTATTGTATAGCGTTATAATGTATAGCTCATAGGTTATATTGTTAGAGTTCACATACTAGTTTACAGTAATTTGTAGATTTTTCAAATGTATTTGTGAATGTTTTTAAGTTACCATTGTTGAAGTTCATAATGTTAAAGTTCACAGTGTGAGAATTTACAATGTGAGAGTATATCCAAGACGTCGATCGATGGCGTTGGTCTGGTAGGTTCGATCATAGTTTTTGATCAAAGACGTTATCCCATCACGGGACACCAACATGCTGCGTATATAACAGTAACAGAAGCAACTACAGCAGCTACGAAACCATTCGATGGCAAAGCAGCGACTTCTTCTTCAATCTGAGAGTTTGTGGCCGTGCCCTGTTCTCGTGGGACCCGACACGGATTTGGAAATAATTGCTATGATCATGTCTGAGCTGAGATGAGCGACTAATGTTTACTTTGTTTAATCATAACTGTGCGTAGGTTAGTGCCATCGGTGCTTAGTGAATACTACTCATGAATGAACTCATTCTTTCGGATAGAAATTTGAAATCGTTTTGGTAGAACAATTCGCTTTCCTTTTCGAGACGAATTGTTATCTTCAAGTGCGCCCGTAAATATACTGCTAAAATACACAGCATAGGGAAGGCTGCCTTGTTGGGGAGATGCAGTTTGGGTAAGGCGCTGTGACCGGGTGATGACACGGATTCTGAAACAATGGCGTTAAACACTCGCTGCTTGGCCCCGTCGACAGCAGCGAAGGCTGTCATATACCGCTCCATTTACGAGTTGGCTGTATGATGTGTATAGTTGAAGGTGCTAGGTGTCTTCCAACCGCTACTAACGTGCGTGTGTTGTCTGTTTTTAGGATTTGTCCATTAATGTAGTTCTTTTTATTGCGGCGTTTTTTTGTTGAGTTCTGTCACTTGAGTGTTGCAGTTTGTTTAAGAATTCGTCACGTGAGCGTGGTGTTTTGCTTGTGGGAATTTCGCTTTGTCACAAATTGCGATTGTTATAATAATTGTAACGATTCATAATCTCATGAGTTAAGAATGGGTTTTTGCGTGATTCTTATACGATCACACTGTGATTCTAATGCTTCTAATGATATTATAATACCTTACCTACGTTTATATGGTTATAACTTAAAACACTAGTTAATAATCGTTTAATGTTTAGTGTTATCGTTTATAGTATTACAGTTTACATGTTATAGAGTACAGTTTATCCCCGACATACTTCGGGATTAGGGACTGGTACGTTGAACGATTAACTACGGGGACCTTTCCCCTCAAGGAACACGTGTTAATAGGGTAGACAGCCAAGATGCTGCAGGTTAAGGGCACACTTGCGTGACGGAGATCCTCCACCTGAAATTCTCTTAACATGTTTTTGCTAGGAACATTATAAAATAAAGAACGGACAAACATTTGTTAAAAATACGTTTTTATTCATCTGCAATCATTTTTTCGTCAAATCTCGAACCGAATATTTATTACGTCCTATGTTCACACATTTCCAGTACCATGCAAACCATTTCAGTTCCAGGAATACCAAAGCGTTAAAGTATCATTCCCCATGATTTCCTTATTAGTTCACCACATTTGTTCACTCTGCGTCCATGTTGAAGTCAAGGCCATATATCCAACGAACGTGTCATCAATGTACTTCCTGAAATCGGATATCTAAAGTCGATTAATACCAACCAAAAAAAGCTATATGCTTGAAAAAACCCGTTTAAAATGTTGAGAAAAGATCTAACTGAAGATGCATTCCAACTTTAGCTCAACAGGAAGACTTAACCACTACAATATTGTCCGGAATTGAATCATATCACAACCACTGCTCATCACGCCACTTCGGCAAGTAATCCGATAACATTACAAACCACCACTGTGCACGTCATTAAACTCTCACAAAAACTGTAAAACTAACAAATATTACCTGACCTAATATTTGTTCAGTCATCCCTGACTCTCGGTTTGATCGTCGAGCCACTCCATTACATCCAGCCATCTCTCGGGATCCAACTGCATGGGATCGAAGGTGGAAACTTCTTCAGGACTCAATGCAGCACTCAATTTCGGTTTCCTATCATTGTGGACCTTTTGATGCGTGTTAAGATTTGACGACTGTGAAAATGCCTTCCCACACACAGGGCACAGGAATGGCTTCTCACCCGTGTGTGTTCTCTGATGACTCTGAAGATGTGATGACTGTGCAAATGCCTTCCCACACACAGAGCACAGGAATGGCTTCTCGCCCGTGTGTGCTCTCTGATGGTCTTGAAGATGTGATGACTGTGCAAATGCCTTCCCACATACAGAGCACATGAATGGCTTCTCGCCCGTGTGTGCTCTCTGATGAATCTGAAGATGTGATGACCGTGCAAATTTCTTCCCACACACAGGGCACAGGAATGGCTTCTAGCCCGTGTGTGTTCTCTGGTGACTCTGAAGATGTGATGACCGTGCAAATGTCTTCCCACACACAGAGCACAGGAATGGCTTCTCGCCCGCGTGTGCTCTCTGATGAATCTGAAGATGTGATGACTGTGCAAATGCCTTCCCACACACAGAGCACAGGAATGGCTTCTCGCCCGTGTGTGCTCTCTGATGGTCTTGAAGATGTGATGACTGTGCAAATGTCTTCCCACACACAGGGCACAGGAATGGCTTCTCGCCCGTGTGTGTTCTCTGGTGATCTGATGACCGTGAACAGGACTTCCCGCACACAGAGCAATTGAATGGCTTCTTGCCTCCGTGTGCGTGGGGCTGTGGAGAGCCTCTCTGCTCCATGTGAGCGTAGTAACAGCAGCAGTGTTATTGAGTCAAAAGAACGCTATCGGCCGCAAGGATGTTTTGGATTTTGTTATCTGCTAAAACAAGAACGACACTCGCGTCTAACCGAGACGCAAAAAAATCCCGCTAATTTAACGACGCGAAAATAGACACTTACTTGGAGATTCACGGTATATCGATGTCTGTAACCCGTCTGAAGATGTCGCCACGAACTCTCCCGACGCAAAGTCGCCTAACTGTCGACGCAGCAATTGTGCTCGCCAGGCTGCGTTGTCTCGCGGTTGAAGGGCGATCAGCAGAGCGGCGAGTCGAGCGTCCAACCTCATCAAGTTCCCTCTCGAAATGGCATTGAGCTCTGCTTCTGAGCCGCCTTATAACTCCCCCCTCGGATCCAATCCTTTGTCTTTCAGGATATTTGCATTCGATTGTTAATTTTGGAAGGTACAATCCGCATGTCTATTAACATACCGAAGGGTAATGTGCCCATTGTGCATCATGCATGAATATGTAAGTGCATCTCAGTGTGTAATTGTGCGCTTATTTTGAATAAATGGAAAAACTTTGTCCTCGATTTAAAGTGAATGCAGAGAAATTAGCGTGTAACTTTAGAAAAGGAAGAGAGCGGCCTTCTCGACGAGGGAGTGAAACCCAATAGGTAATATTCTTTTACAGCGTTACAATGGATAGGTTGTAGTTCATAGGTTATAATATTATGTTTCACTATGATAGAGCTTAACATGTGAGAGTATACAATATCAGAGTTGATCAAATGCGACAACCAAGGGCGTCAATCGGGTGAGTTTGATCAAAGACTTTAATCAAAGGCGTCATCCCATCACTGAACCCCGGGTTCCCCCCCGCCATCATCCACTATTCCGTTTACGTTACCCCACCTCCCTATTACCCGCTAAGGTTTCGCCGGCATTCGAACGCGACGCCCCTACTGTTACAGCCTCGCGCCGCGCTCCCACGCTGCGAGCATACGTGCGCACAGCATCATCAATCACACGCCACACTCCCCCTCTTTACACTGCTACGTGCAGCTCTCGCACGCTGCGAGCGTGTGCCCGTCTACAGCCCGGTGCGGCACTCTCCTCTACGTCGAAAAACCACGTGACCCATGCGCACCCTTATCCGACACGTAGTTCACAAGATCATAGTTTACTATAACACTAGTTTGTAGTGTTATTTTAGAACGTTACAATGTATAGCTCATAGTTTAAAGGTTATATTGTTCGAGTTTATAATGTTAGAGTATGCTCTGTGAGTTTACAATTTGAGAATATGTGGACGTGCCCTGTTCTCGTGGGACCCGACAAGGATTTGGAAATAATTGCTATGATCATGTCTGAGCTGGGATGAGCGACTAATGTTTACTTTGTTTAATCATAACTGTGTGCAGGTTAGTGCCATCGGGGCTTAGTGAATACTACTCATGAATGAACTCATACTTATTTCGGTAGAAATTGAAATCATGTTGGTAGAACAAGTCGCCTGCCTTTTCTAGACGAATTGTTATCTTCAAGTGCGTCCGTAAATATACTGCTAAAATACACAGCATAGGGAAGGCTGCCTTGTTCGGGAGATGTAGTTTGGCTAAGGCGCTGTGGCTGGGTGATGACACGGATTCTGAAACAATGGAGTTAAACACTCGCTGCTTGGCCCCGTCGACAGCAGCGAAGGCTGTCATTTACGAGTTGGCTGTATGATGTGTATAGTTGAAGGTGCTAGGTGTTGTCTTCTTCTAACAGCCACTAACGTGCGTGTGTTGTCTGTTTTAGGATTTGCCCATTGATGTAGTTCTTTTTATTGCGGCGTTTTTTTGTTGAGTTCTGTCACTTGAGTGTTGCAGTTTGTTTAAGAATTCGTCACGTGAGCGTGGTGTTTTGCTTGTGGGAATTTCGCTTTGTCACAAATTGCGATTGTTATAATAATTGTAACGATTCATAATCTCATGAGTTAAGAATGGGTTTGTGCGTGATTCTAATGCTTCTAATGATATTATAATACCTTACCTCCGTTTATATGGTTATAAATTAAAACACTTGTTAATAATCGTTTAATGTTTAGTGTTATAGTTTATAGTATTACAGTTTACATGTTATAGAGTAAAGTTTATCCCCGACATACTTAGGGATTAGGAACTGGTACGTTGATGAACGATTAACTACGGGGACCTTTCCCCTCAAGGAACACGTGTTAATCGGGTAGACAGCCAAGATGCTGCCGGTTAAGGGCACACTTGTGTGACGGAGATCCTCCACCTGAAACTCGCTTAACATGTTTTTGCTAGGAACATTATAAAATAAAGACCGGATAAACATTTGTTCAAAATACGTTTTTATTCTTCTGCAATCATTTTTACGTCAAAACTCGAAGGGAATATTTATTACATTTCCAGTACAATGCAAACTATTTCCGTTCCAGGAATACCAAAGCGTTAAAGTATCATTCCCCATGATTTCCTTATTAGTTCACCACATTTGTTCACTGTGCGTCTATGTTGAAGTCAAGGCCATATATCCAACGAACGCGTCATCAATGTACATCCTGAAATCGGCTATCTAAAGTCGATTAATACCAATAAAAAAGCTATGCACTTGAAAAAACCGTTTAAAATGTTGAGTAAAGATGTACCTACAGACGCATTCCAACTTTAGCTCAACAGGAACACTTAAAGACTACAATTGAACCCTCTCACAGCCAGTGCTCTTCACACCACTTCGGCAAGTAATCTGATAACATTACAAACCACCACTGGGCACGTAATTAAACTCTCAAAAAATGTAAAACTAAAATGGTAAAAATTACGCACAAAAGTACTCGATACGGCTTAATAGGTATAACCACATGACGTAATATTTTTTCAGTCACCCCGAGCTCTCTGGTTGACTCTCGAGCCACTCCATTACATCCAGCCATCTCTCGGGATCCAACTGCATGGGATCGAAGGTGGAAACTTCTTGAGGACCGATTGCAACACCTTGAATTTCAGCTTTTGATTTCAGTTTCCATTCATTGTGGACCTTCTGATGCCTGTTAAGAGTTGACGACTGTGAAAATGCCTTCCCACACGCTGGGCACAGGAATGGCTTATCGCCCGTGTGTGTTCTCTGATGGTTTTGAAGAGTTGATGATTGTGCAAATGCCTTCCCACAAACATGGCACAGGAATGGCTTCTCGCCCGTGTGTGTTCTCTGGTGTCTCTTAAGACTTGATGACCATGAAAATGCCTTCCCACAGACAGAGCAATTGAATTGTTCCTTGCCCCCGTGTGCGTGGGGCTGTGGAGAGCGTCTCTGCTCCATGTGAGCGTAGTAACAGTAGCGGTGTTATCGAGTCAAAAGTACGCTATCGGCCGCAAGGATGTTTAGCGTCGAGTTTTGGATTTTGTTAACTGCTAAAACAAGAACGACACTCGCGTCTAACAGAGACGCAAAAAAATCCCGTAAATGTGACGACGAAAACGTTTAAGAGTTTTTCCGCGAAAATAGACACTTACTTGGAGATTCACGGTATATCGATGTCTGGAACCCGTCTGAAGATGTCGCCACGAACTCTCCCGACGCAAAGTCGCCTAACTGTCGACACAGCAATTGTGCTCGCCAGGCTGCGTTGTCTCGCGGTTGAAGGGCGATCAGCAGAGCGACGAGTCGAGCGTCCAACCTCATCAAGTTCCCTCTCGAAATGGCATTGAGCTCTGCTTCTGAGCCGCCTTATAACTCCCCCCCTAGGATCCAATCCTTTGTCTTTCAGGATATTTGCATTTGATTGTTAATTTTTGAAGGCACAATCCGCATGTCTATTAACATACCGAAGGGTAATGTGCCCATTGTGCTTCATGCATGCATATGTAAGTGCATCTCAGTGTGTAATTGTGCGTCTATTTTGAATAAAAACTTTGTCCTCGATTTAAAGTGAATGCAGAGAAATTAGCATGTAACTTTAGAAAAGGAAGAGAGCGGCCTTCTCGACGAGGGAGTGAAATCCAATAGGTAATCTTCTTCCTAGCGTTGTTCCCGCTGTGGCGCAGGGTCCGCTTTTCGGCATTGTCTTCCCCATTTGGCTCGGTCCAGGGCATCTTCAGGGGATGCGTTGACCGTTTTTATGTTTTTCTTTATTCGATCCATCCATCGCTTCTTCGGACGTCCGCGTGGACGGCGGCCCTCTGGCTCAATACACATGGCAGTCTTGGCCACTGATGACTCTTCACTTCGCATCACATGGCCGTACCACCGAAGCCTTGCCTCAAGCATCTTGTCCGCAATGGGGGCCACACCAAGTCGATTCCGAACGTCTTCGTTCCTGACACGATCCCATCGAGTGAGTCCGAGGCTCCATCTGAGCATCCTCATCTCCATGGTGTGGAGAGCTTGTTCGTGTACAGTTGTGGCTGGCCAGCACTCGGATCCATAGAGTGCCACCGGTCGGACGATGGTCTTGTACATTTTTCCCTTCAGCCTATCCGGCATTTTCCTATCACAGAGGACTCCGGTGACTTGCCTTCATCCATGCCGCATTGACTCGTGACCTCACATCAGTCGTGATGCTACCATCTGAGCTGATGGTGGAACCCAGGTACTTGAAGTCCGTCACTTTCTTCAGATCTTCTCTGTCAATGCTGATGGTGCCGTCGGTTTGGGGGCCACACTCCATATACTCCGTCTTTTGATGTTGAACCTCATCCCGTTTTCGTCCAAACGTTCCTTCCACGGGCGCGTTTGTCTTTCGACTTTTCCTCTCTCTTCATCTGAGAGGAGGACGTCATCCGCGTAGAGAATTGACCATGGCAGGGGCGTGTGCAGGTCGGCAGTGATCGTGTCCATGCACAGGATAAACAGGAGTGGTGACAGGGCCGATCCTTGGTGCACTCCAACGCTGATGGGAAATGGCGGTGATATGCCCACTGCACACCTGACTGCACTGGTGACGTTCTTGTACCCAATGCACGTAGGTTTCAGGGACTCCATGGGATCGAAGCGAGTGCCAGATGAGGTCGTGGGGGACCCTGTCAAATGCCTTTTCAAGGTCGAGGAACGACACGTGCACAGCTTTGTTCTTCTCTCTGTGCCTCTCCAGCAGGAGCCTCGCCGCGAATATGGCGTCCGTAGTGCCATATCCTTTGACGAAGCCGCATTGGTTGGGTGATAGGGTGACGATGTTTCTAATCCTCGTGTCCAAAACTCGCTCAAAGATCTTCATCGCATGACACAGGAGCCGGATTGGCCTGTAATTCGAGCATTCTGCCACGGCCCCTTTACCCTTCCAAATTGGATCCGTCGTGCTGGTCGACCAGGCTTCTGGGACCTCACCGGTGCTCGTGATGGTGCTGAAGAGTTGGGTAAGGAGGGCAGCACCCTGCCTGCCAAGGATCTTCCAGGCCTCAGCAGGGATATCGTCTGGGCCAGTCGCTTTCCCATTCTTCATTCTCTTGATAGCTTGTTCCACTTCGGTGATGGTGATAGGTAAAACCGGATCGAGGACGTGTTCAGCGCTAATAATAGGTGGGTGGGGAAATTGCTGGTTGCAGATTCCAGAGAAGTAGTCGCTCCAGCGTTGAAGGATGGCGGGCGGGTCTCTGAGAGCGCTGTGATTCTCATCCTTTATGCATTTGACCTGACCAATATCCTGAGTCGAACGATGGCGCGCCTCTGCCAGTCGATAGATCTTATTGGCACCTTCTGGGGTGTCCAGTTCGACATACAGTTGGTCGTATTGAGCTAATTTCACCGCTGCTACTACTCGCTTCGCTGCCGATTTGCAGTTTCTGTATTGTTGGTAATCCAGATCTGCGAGCGTTTTGCGCCACTTCTTGAAAGCTAGCTTCTTCTCTTTCACTGCTAGCTGAACTTCTTCGTTCCACCACCATATTTGCTTGTCAATGAAGTGTTTTGCCGGCTTAGTTAGCCCCAGTGCTTCCGTTGCTGCTGTGCACAGTTGGCCGGCGAGATCTTCCCAAATCGCATTCGCTGGTCGGTTGGTGTTCACGTCAATCTGATTGAGGGCGACTCTCAGCTGATCTTTGCATTCCTTCATCCGCCACCACTTAATTCGCTGCTGTTCCGTTGTTGGTGGGCGATGTCGCTGGCCAATGTCCATTTTCATGTCCATGATCAGGATGCGATGTTGTGGGGTGATGTTGTCCGATGGTATGACTTTAGTGTTTGTCACCGTTTTCAGCTTATCCCGCTTGACAAGCCAGAAATCAATTTGAGTTGATATCCCACCACTGGCGTACGTAATGAGATGGGACGGTCTCTTCTTGAAGAAGGTGTTGGCGAGGACAAGATCATGGGCTTCCGCAAAGCTTGGTTTTCCTCATCGTTCCGGGTACCATATCCTTGGCCACCATGGTTTCGAGGGTATCCATCCCGGGCGTTTCCAACGTGTCCATTTAGGTCTCCACCAATTACTAACTGCTCTTCTCCATTTATTTGATTGCATGTGTCCATCAATTGTTCCCAAAATTCCTCCTTGGTATCTGCTGGGCAGCCAGGCTGCGGCGCATACCACCAAAGTGTTATTCAAATAATTGTAATCCCATCCTGATTCTGCACCTTCATGTTTCACATATCCCACCATTGGTTCGCACATCCATATTACATACATACATGTTACATGCATACATATTACATACAGACATATCTCATGCATACATATTACATACAGACATGTTACATACTGACGAGCAAATTGTGATTCCTAGAGGACCACGGTGTGAAGCTAAGAATTCGAATTCAAATATCACACTTCAATGTAGGGTGTTCTAATCTTTAACACCAGTTTATTGTTATTTTATAGCGTTATAATGTATAGCTCATAGCTTATATTGTTAGAGTTCACAACATTATAGTTTACTATAACACTAGTTTGTAGTGTTATTTTAAAGCGTTACAATGTATAGCTCATAGTTTAAAGGTTATATTGTTAGAGTTTATAATGTTAGAGTATACAATGTGAGTTTAAAATTTGAGAGTTTGTGGACGTGCCCTGTTCTCGTGGGACCCGACACGAATTTGGAAATAATTGCTATGATCATGTCTGAGCTGGGATGAGCGACTAATGTTTACTTTGATTAATCATAGCTGTGTGTAGGTTAGTGCAATCGGGGCTTAGTGAATACTACTCATGAATTAACTCATATTTCTTTCGGATATAAATTTTAAATCGTGTTGGTAGAACAAGTTGCCTGCATTTTCTACTCGAATTGTTATCTTCAAATGCGTACGTAAATATTCTGCTAAAATACGGATTACTTTGTGAAGTGGTGTGATGAGCAGTGGTTGTGAGATGGTTCAATTCCGGAAAATATTGTAGTGTTTAAGTCTTCCTGTTGAGCTAAAGTTGGAATGCATCTGTAGTTAGATCTTTTCTCAACATTTTAAACGGGTTTTTTTTCAAGTATAAAGCTTTTTTTGGATGGTAATAATCGACTTTAGGATGTACATTGATAACGAGTTCGTTGGATATATGGCCTTGACTTCAACATAGACGAACAGTGAACAAACGTGGTGAACTAATAAGGATATCATGGGGAATGATACTTTAACGCTTTGGTATTCCTGGAACGGATATGGTTTGCATTGTACTGTAACTGTTTGAACATAGGACATAATACATATTCGGTTGGAATTTTAACGTAAAAATTAATGCAGATTAATAAAAACGTATTTTAACAAATGTGTGTCCGTTTATTTATTTTACAATGTTCATAGCAAAACGTGTTTTGAGCAAGTTTCAGGTGGAGGATTTTCGTCACACAAATCTGCCCTTAACCGGCAGCATCTTGTGTCCCTGGAGGGGAAAGGTCCCCATTATAAATCTATTTGCAACGTTACGGTCCCTAATCATTAAGTATGACGTGTGAACTGTAACACTATCAACAATAACAAAAATATGCTGGGATGGAGGAGCGAAGAGCGTCTTGACAAAATAATGTGCATATCAAGAGGAATTTAGCATATTTATGGGAAATGCAGATGTGCGATTAGCACTACTTGTGAACTGCGTAGGAGGTTTGGCGAGGGGTTTAAAGTCATTATGCCCATGCATTATGCAGGATTAGCAGCATCAAAGGGAGGGAGTAAGGTCAGAATTAAAAATATACAGTATTGATATTGGGCGTGGAGCCTTCAAGCGCAACCTTGCACATTTTCACCTGGTTCTCGACGCCAGTCCCGCGCCCATGGTAGAATCTTGTGCATGTCGGGGCGTCAAGGGTTCGCACCACAGCCTTGAAAGATTAGGCAGGTCCCTGGCTTCTTTTGAAGAATTTGACCAGGCTCCAGGCACCGGTTCCTCGCACGTGGCGGATCCTTGAGGCACCCCGGGCCTCAGGGGCTCGGAAACTGTGGGCGCCACAACACATTTCATTTAGAGTACGGTTCCCCTTGCCGAGTGCCCCACCACGTCGGACACACCAGACTTGGGCTGTACAGGACATGGGGATGAGCTGTCTGGGTGTGGACGGACATAACTACATGCGTACACACTGCGGCCATTTCACCTCTATGACTTCTACCTGTCGCCGCCGTGGGCGGAGCAACTTGGTGGACGTACCCGGTGTCACCTTTGGGCAACACAACCTGTCTACGACCGCCAATGGAAGCACGTGTTCCCGCCGCCCCGTGTTCTTTTCATTAGCGGCTTGCGCTCTGGCAGGGAAAGTTCCTCGTTAGAAATCGTTTCGCAACGTTCTGGTCCCGAAACCCGAAGTATACGGGGGATCACCTGTACTCTATAACATGTAAACTGATAACACTATGAACAATAACACTAAACATTCAACGACTTTATTTTTTTTATAATAGATTCCACCATAAACGGAGTTACGGTATGACAATGTCATTAGAAGCATTTTGATCGCTCATATGTATGTAAAGTGTACGTTCAATCGAATCGGGGGACGGATATGCGAACTGTGGGGGTTTGCAGGGTTAGAATCGCATTAAAATTATTCTAGTAACAATATGTTCGTATGCGCATTTTACTGTGCTTGAATATATGTTATGTGCAAATGCGAATCGTTAGTCATAAATGCTAGGCAGGGTTTAAAATGTGCATGTTTAATCCAGTGTTAACGTTAATCCAGTGTTAGCATTATATTTAAGGACAATATTGTTAATATCAATTCGTCTGGACATGGCACGTGCCTTGTTCGTCTCGATCAACCAAAATGAGTACAATGTCGGTCATAAAGGTGTGCGAGTTCATTCATAAGCAGTGTTCGCTGATCCCCGATGACACAGACCTACACACAACAAAGTACTCTTTATTAAATTAATTATCAGCTCAGACATCATCATCTCAATCATTTCCAAAGACGTGTGGGGTCCCGCGAGAGCAGGGCCTGGCAACAAATATCTGAGCAGCGGAAGCAGCAGAATCAGAAGTAGCTGCGTCGCCCTCGAAATGTGATGTTGCTGCTGCTGCATTTGCTTCTGCGTCGATCAAGATTGACGCTCTTGATCAACTCTGACATTGTAAACTCTCACATGTTAAACTCTAACATAGTGAAATATAATATTATAACCTATGAACTACAACCTAGCCATTGTTACGCTTTAAAATACGATTAACTGTTATAGTGCAGAACCACATAATTGGAGGTATGGGATTATAATCGCATACGAATCATTAGAATCGCACTGAGCTAATTAGAATCACACTGTGGTTGTACGTATGGTAAGTTAATATGACAACCGGGAGTATGATATGCAGGATTAGAATCGAATTACAATTATTCGAATCCCACTCGTATTAGAATCACACTTTCCACTGTTGGATGAATGTGTCGTATCAATGGAATCGAATAGCCATATAAGTATATACAGTATGCACAAATAAAGAGTATAACAATCACACATTGTAACATAGATACAACACACATTATTTAAAAAAACGTATTTAAAATATATATTCCACTGTTTTAAAACTCAGAATGTCGTCGTTCATGTGGGGAGATGGAGCGCAGTGGATCGTATTGTCTAAGCTGCTTTTAGGAATCCGTGTGATAACCCAGTCACATCGCCTAACTCCAGTTGCAGCACCTTACCCAAACTACATCTCCCCAACAAGGCAGCCTTCCCGATGCTGTGTATTGTGTTTATGGGATAACAGAGGTGTGTATTTCCCCATACGCCTTGCCCAAAAGACTGATTGTCCGCTTAACAGCCTAGCCTGTAAACCACCATTGGTGATAGTATTGTGTGAGAGCAGCTATTAAAGTCGCTTTGGCAAACGAGTTGGTGGCTGGCCAAACCATGCCTCGCTGTTTGTCTCCGGAGTGATGACGGATACAAACCAGACCAAGCGGAGACCATGTACCAGATCGGATTTCGGTTACTGATGTTAGAGTGATTGTATTGCAAGCGTCTGTACGTGCTCACTCCCGAAGCTCGGCGATTTTTGGCAACGCCATGGGGCTGCATTCACTTTAAATCGAGGACAATGGAGGGCATGGGGAACGTGTTTTTCCAGCGCTAATCCCATTTATTCAAAATAATCGCACAATTACACACTGAGATTCACTTACATATTCATGCATGAAGCACAATGGGCACATTACCCTTCGGTATGTTAATAGACATGCGGATTGTACCTTCCAAAATTAACAATCGAATGCAAATATCCTGAAAGACAAAGGATTGGATCCTAGGGGGGGGGAGTTATAAGGCGGCTCAGAAGCAGAGCTCAATGCCATTTCGAGAGGGAACTTGATGAGGTTGGACGCTCGACTCGTCGCTCTGCTGATCGCCCTTCAACCGCGAGACAACGCAGCCTGGCGAGCACAATTGCTGTGTCGACAGTTAGGCGACTTTGCGTCGGGAGAGTTCGTGGCGACATCTTCAGACGGGTTCCAGACATCGATATACCGTGAATCTCCAAGTAAGTGTCTATTTTCGCGGATGAACTCTTAAACGTTTTCGTCGTTAAATTAGCGGGATTTTTTTGCGTCTCGGTTAGACGCGAGTGTCGTTCTTGTTTTAGCAGTTAACAAAATCCCAAACTCAACGCTAAACATCCTTGCGACCGATAGCGTACTTTTGACTCGATAACACCGCTACTGTTGCTACGCTCACATGGAGCAGAGACGCTCTCCACAGCCCCACGCACACGGAGGCAAGAAGCTATTCAATTGCTCTGTGTGTGGGAAGTCCTTTTCACGGCCATCAGATCTTCAGAGACACCGGAGAACGCACACGGGCGAGAAGCCATTCCTGTGCTCTGTGTGTGGGAAGGCATTTGCAAAGTCATCACATCTTCAAGACCATCAGAAAACACACACGGGCGAGAAGCCATTCCTGTGCCCTGTGTGTGGGAAGACATTTGCACGCTCATCAAACATCAACAGGCATCAGAAGGTCCACAATGATAGGAAACTGAAATCAAAAGCTGAAATTCAAGGTGCTGCAATGAGTCCTGAAGAAGTTTCCACCTTCGATCCCATGCAGTTGGATCCCGAGAGATGGCTGGATGTAATGGAGTGGCTCGAGGATCAACCAGAGAGCTCGGGGTGACTGAACAAATATTACGTCAGGTAATATTTGTTAGTTTTACAGTTTTTGTGAGAGTTTAATGACGTGCACAGTGGTGGTTTGTAATGTTATCGGATTACTTGCCGAAGTGGTGTGATGAGCAGTGGTTGTGATATGATTCAATTCCGGACAATATTGTAGTGGTTAAGTCTTCCTGTTGAGCTAAAGTTGGAATGCATCATCAGTTAGATCTTTTCTCAACATTTTAAACGGGTTTTTTCAAGCATATAGCTTTTTTGGTTGGTATTAATCGACTTTAGATAACCGAATTAAGGATGTACATTGATGACGCGTTCGTTGTATATATGGCCTTGACTTCAACATAGACGCACAGTGAACACATGTGGTGAACTAATAAGGAAATCATGGGGAATGATCCTTTAACGCTTTGGTATTCCTGGAACGGATATGGTTTACATTGTATTGTAACTGTTTGAACATAGGACATAATACATTCGGTTCGAGTTTTGACTTAAAATGATTGCAGATGAATAAAAACGATTTTTTTAAACAAATGTGTGTCCGTTTATGTATTCATATCAACAACGTGTTTTAAGCGAGTTTCAGGTGGAGGATCTTCGTCACACATCTGCCCTTAACCGGCAGCATCTTGGCTGTCTCCCCATTAACATGTGTTCCTGGAGGGGAAAGGGCCCCATTATTAATCGATTCACAACGTTACGGTCCCTAATCATCAAGTACACAGGGAATCCTGTACGCTAAGACACGTGAACTGTAACACTATAAACGATAACACGAAACATTAAAATACTATAAACTAGTTTCATCATTTATAACACCAAAAACAGAGGTACGGTATCATAATCTCATTACAAGCAGTAGAATTTCAACGTGATCGTATTAAAATCACACTCTGCGCATATGTATGTATAGCGTACGTGCAAGCGAACTGTGCTCGTATGTACGAATGTAATATGCATCTATGGCCTTTGGACATGCGAACCGGTGGTCGGATATGCGAATTGGGGGGTGCAGGATTATGATCAGATTAAAATGATTATAATAACACTTTGGTAGTATTCGAATAACACTGAGCTAGAATGTATGTTAAATGTAGATGCACATCGGGAGTCGTAAATGCGGCCTGGGTGGTGCCAGATTTAGAATCGCATCAAAATTATTAAAATCGCACCATGGTCGTATTAGAATCAAGCTGCCAACTGCTGGTAGAATTCTACATCGCAATGGCACCGAATAGAACTATACAGTATTGATATTTTGCGTGAAGCCTACAAGCGCAACCTGGCGCATTTTGACCTGGTTCTCGACGCCCGTCCCGCGCCCATGGTAGAATCTTGTGCATGTCGGGGCGTCAAGGGTTCGCACCACAGCCTTGAAGGATTAGGCAGGTCCCTGGCTTCTTTTGAAGAATTTGACCAGGCTCCAGGCACCGGTTCCTCGCACGTGGCGGATCCTTGAGGCACCCCGGGCCTCAGGGGCTCAGAAACTGTGGGCGCCACAACACATTTCCTTTTGGCGTACGGTTTCCCTTGCCGAGTGCCCCACCACGTCGGACACACCAAACTTGGGCTGTACAGGACATGGGGATGAGCTGTCTGGGTGGGGACGGACATAACAACATGCGTACACACTGCGGCCATGTCACCTCTATGACTTCTACCTGTCGCCGCCGTGGGCGGAGCAACTTGGTGGACGTACCCGGTGTCACCTTTGGGCAACACAACCTGTCTACGACCGCTCATGGAAGCACGTGTTCCCGCCGCCCCGTGTTCTTTTAATTAGCGGCTTGCGCTCTGGCAGGGATTGTTCCTCGTTGTAAATCGTTTCACAACGTTCTGGTCCCGAAACCCGAAGTATGCGGGGGATCACCTGTACTCTGTAACATGTAAACTGATAACACTATGAACAATAACACTAAACATTAAACGACTTTAATTTTTTTTTATAATAAATTCAACCATAGGAAGGCATTTTCACAGTCGTCAAATCTTAAAAGGCATCAGAAGGTCCACAATGAATGGAAACTGAAATCAAAAGCTGAAATTCAAGGTGAAGAATGACCTGAAGACGGCTGCTTGCGTTGTGGCCGAAACGTCGTGAGAATTATTTTATCATGTTTTATTTTTATTATTTTATTACTTCCCTTCTACGTGACTTTACCGAAAGAACCAAGAAGATGAACATGTAAACTGATAACACTATGAACAATAACACTAAACATTCAACGACGACTTTAATTTTTTTTTATAATAGATTCCACCATAAACGTAGTTACGGTATGAGAATGTCATTAGAAGCATTCTAATCGCTCATATGTATGTAAAGTGTACGTTCAATCGAATCGGGGGACGGATATGCGAACTGTGGGGGTTTGCAGGGTTAGAATCGCATTAAAATTATTCTAGTAACAATATGTTCGTATGCGCATTTTACTGTGCTTGAATGTATGTTATGTGCAAATGCGAATCGTTAGTCATAAATGCTATAGGCAGGGTTTAAAATGTGCATGTTTAATCCAGTGTTAACGTTAATCCAGTGTTAGCATTATATTTAAGGACAATATTGTTAATATCAATTCGTCTGGACATGGCACGTGCCTTGTTCGTCTCGATCAACCAAAATTAGTACAATGTCGGTCATAAAGGAGTGCGAGTTCATTCATAAGCAGTGTTCGCTGATCCCCGATGACACAGACCTACACACAAAGTACTCTTTATTAAATTAACTATCAGCTCAGACATCATCATCTCAATCATTTCCAAAGACGTGTGGGGTCCCGCGAGAGCAGGGCCTGGCAACAAATATCTGAGCAGCGGAAGCAGCAGAATCAGAAGTAGCTGCGTCGCCCTAGAAATGTGATGTTGCTGCTGCTGCATTTGCTTCTGCGTCGATCAAGATTGACGCTCTTGATCAACTCTGACATTGTAAACTCTCACATGTTAAACTCTAACATAGTGAAATATAATATTATAACCTATGAACTACAACCTATCCATTGTTACGCTTTAAAATACGATTAACTGTTATAGTGCAGAACCTGTGATGCCGCCGCCACGAAGCCGTTCGGCAGGCACCAAATCCCCGACCTCGCCACCACCAAGCAACGGAGCCGACCCCGCGTCCCCCTCACCTCACCTTACATGAACACACCCGCACTCATTTCCCCCCCCCCCCCCCCCCCATAGAGCTCCGAGGGGAGGTCACCTGGCCGACCGGTTTTCATCCGAGAAACCCTTATCGGGGTTAACTCTCACGGTTTCCGGCGATCAGGGAATTGGACGACCTCCCCCGTGCTACGTTGCGCCGCTGCGCTGCGACCAGCCTTAATATGGTGTGGTCGCGGCATGGGGCATTCGGCCACCGCGGTTGAGGCGCATTTCCCCCCACACACACCTCCACGGGTCGACGGGGCAAGCAAGGGAGGGACGGGACAGCATGAATAGCGGGACCGCAGGAGCTGTTGCGCATAGTCATGGCGGGTTGGGATAATTACGCTTGAGCGCGCAGGCCCCATTGTTAAGAAGGGTAAGGGAGTAATTAGGATGTACGCCGCCAACGCCGCTCACTGATTAGCAGATCAAAAGCGCCCGGAACCGCCGTGCGCGGGCTCGAGGTGCACGAGCCCATTGTTCAGCGCAGCATCCCCTTTGAGGTAGGGAGGATAAATAGAGGGGCGCAGAGGGGAAATCGCTCTCTTCTCTCCAGGCCAGCGGACCAGCCGCGGCTCCAGCCAGCGACCCGGGCGTCCGCGCGACTCATCGAGGTGCGCTGTTAGCACAGGGAGCAGCGAACCACCGCGGGCACCAAACAGTGAGTGGGGAGGTGAAGTAGGGTAGCGTAAGCCAATAAATAGGGAATAGGTACAGGTTTGGGTGGAATAGGCCAGCCTCGTCGACTCACTGATTCAACATCAATTCGCAGGTAGCATATAATAAATCATTAATAGCGAAGCGTGGTCTCGCGTGATCTTGTCGTGCAGAGTGTCGCGTGAGGAGCTGCGTGTGTGTGCGTGCGTCCACCCCGGGTGCGATACAGGTGCGCGATCCTAACGCGAGTAGTCAGGGGTGAGTGTAGTGCTGCGGCTCGCCTCGGGGGAGCGCTGCGCAGAGCGGCGCGAGAGTGGGTGTCGCGTGTGTTCACTCCGTGTGTGATACAGGTGCGCGATCATAACCCGAGTATCCAGTGGTGAGTGAGTGCCGCGGCGAGCTGTGTACGTGAGTGCGCATACATTCGTTACGTGTCGGATACGAATACGCATTGGTACGTGGTTATTCGACGTGGAGGCGAGTGCCGCACAGGGCTATAGACGGGCACACACTCGCAGCGTGCGAGAGCTGTACGTAGCGGTGTAAAGAGGGGGAGTATGGCGTTTGATTGATGATGCTGTGCGCACGTATGCTCGCAGCGTGGGAGCGCGGCGCGAGGCTGTAACAGTAGGGGCGTCACGTTCAAATACCAGCGAAACCGTAGCGGGTAATAGGGAGGTGGGGTAACGTAAACGGAATAGGGGATGCAGGCGGGAGGGACCCCGGGGGCCAACGGCCCCCACACTTCTAATGATATTATAATACCTTACCTCCGTTTAAATGGTTATAAATTAAAACACTAGTTTATAATCGTTTAATGTCCAGTGTTATAGTTTATAGTATTACAGTTTACATGTTATAGAGTACAGTTTATCCCGGACATACTTCGGGATTAGGGACTGGTACGTTGATGAACGATTAACTACGGGGACCTTTCCCCTCAAGGAACACGTGTTAATCGGGTAGACAGCCAAGATGCTGCGGGTTAAGGGCACACTTGTGTGACGGAGGTCCTCCACCTGAAATTATCTTAACATAGGAACATTATAAAATAAAGACCGGACAAACATTTGTTAAAAATACGTTTTTATTCATCTGCAATCATTTTAACGTCAAAATGTTCACACATTTCCAGTACCATGCAAACCATTTCCGTTCCAGGAAAACCAAAACGTTAAAGTATCATTGATTTCCTTATTAATTTACCACATTTCACTGCGAGTCCATGTTGAAGTCAAGGCCATATATCCAACGATCGCGTTATCAATGTACATCCTGATATCGACTATCTAAAGTCAATTAATACCAATCAAAAAAAGCTATATACTTGACAAAAATCGTTTAAAATGTTGAGTAAAGATGTACCTACAGACGCATTCCAACTTTAGCTCAACAGGGACACTTAACGACTACAATTGAACCCTTTCACAACCAGTGCTCATCACACCACTTCGGCAAGTAACCCGATAACATTACAAACCACCACTGGGCACGTCATTAAACTCTCAAAAAAACTATAAAACTAAAATGTTCAAAATAACACACAAAAGTACTCGATACGGCTTAAAAGGTATAACCACATGACGTAATATTTTTTCAGTCACTCCGAGCTCTCTGGTTGACTCTCGAGCCACTCCATTACATCCAGCCATCTCTCGGGATCCAACTCCATGGGATCGAAGGTGGAAACTTCTTTAGAACTCATTGCAGCACCTTGAATTTCAGCTTTTGATTTCAGTTTCCTATCATTGTGGACCTTCTGGTGCCTGTTCATGGTTGATGACCGTGCAAATGCCTTCCCACACACAGGGCACAGGAATGGCTTCTCGCCCGTGTGTGTTCTCCGATGACTCTGAAGATGTGACGAGTGTGCAAACGTCTTCCCACACACAGGGCACAGAAATGGCTTCTCGCCCGTATGTGTTCTCTGATGACTCTGAAGAGTTGATGACTGTGCAAACGTCTTCCCACACACAGGGCACAGGAATGGCTTCTCGCCCGTGTGTGCTTTCTGATGAATCTGAAGATGTGATGACTGTGCAAATGCCTTCCCACACACAGGGCACAGGAATGGCTTCTCGCCCGTGTGTGTTCTCTGATGAATCTGAAGATGTGATGACCTTGCAAATGTCTTCCCACACACAGGGCACAGGAATGGCTTCTCGCCCGTGTGTGTTCTCTGGTGGCTCTGAAGATGTGATGGTCGTGAAAAGGACTTCCCACACACAGAGCAATTGAATGGCTTCTTCTCTCCGTGTGCGTGGGGCTGTGGAGAGCGTCTCTGCTCCATGTGAGCGTAGTAACAGCAGCGGTGTTATTGAGTCAAAAGTACGCTATCGGCCGCAAGGATGTTTAGCGTTTTGGATTTTGTTAACTGCTAAAACAAGAACGAAACTCGCGTCTAACCGAGTCGCAAAAAATCACGTCAATTTGACGACGAACACGTTTAAGAGTTTATCCGCGAAAATATAAACTTACTTGGGGATTCACGGTATATCGATGTCTTGAACCCGTCTGAAGATGTCGCCACGAACTCTCCCGACGCAAAGTCGCCTAACTGTCGACACAGCAATTCTGCTCGCCAGGCTGCGTTGTCTCGCGGTTGAAGGGCGATCAGCAGAGCGACGAGTCGAGCGTCCAACCTCATCAGGTTCCCTTTCGAAATGGCATTGAGCTCTGCTTCTGAGCCGCCTTATAACTCCCCCCCTAGGATCCAATCCTTTGTCTTTCAGGATATTTGCATTCGATTGTTAATTTTGGAAGGCACAATCCGCATGTCTATTAACATACCGAAGGGTAATGTGCCCATTGTGCTTCATGCATGAATATGTAAGTGCATCTAAGTGTGTAATTGTGCGCTTATTTTGAATAAATGGAAAAACACGTTCCCCCTGCCCTCCATTGTCCTCGATTTAAAGTGAATGCAGCCCCGTGGCGTTGCCAAAAATCGCCGAGCTTCGTGTGTGAGCACATACAGTCGCGTAGTGACCACACTTGCCACACAATCACTCTAACATCAGTAACCAAAGTCCGATCTGGTACATGGTCTCCGCTTGGTCAGGTTTGTATCCGTCATCACTCAGGAGACAAACAGCGAGGCATGGTTTGGCCAGCCACCACCTCGTTTGCCAAAGCGACTTTAATAGCTGCTCTCAAACAACACTATCACCAATAGTGGTTTATGGGCTAGGCTGTTAAGCGGATAATCAGTCTTTTTGGGCAAGGCGTATGGGAAAATACACACCTCTGTTATCCCATAAACACAATACACAGCATCGGTAAGGCTGCCTTGATGGGGAGATGTAGTTTGGGTAAGGTGCTGTCACTGGAGTTCGGCGATGTGACTGGGGTATCACGCGGATTCCAAAAAGCAGCTTAGACGAAACGACCCACTGCGCTCCATCTCCCCACATTGACAACGACATTCTAAATTTAAAAAAAATTGAAAACATATTTTTAAATACCTATTTGAAAACACGTTCCTTCGGAGTGGGCAGGTAGGAACTTGGTTGGACAGCGCATTCGTGCGATCCGTGTTGGATACCGTAGTCATGTTGGAGGTTGTAGCTGTTACTATTGCATCTGATGATGATTGTTGATTTATTGCTGTAGGTCTTTAAGTTCATGCTGCTGCTGCAGCAGGTTGCGCCTGTGCTGTGACGCCACGTCCTGCGTGTACCACGCGCGCCAATCCACCTGACCTGGTCTTTGAACGGCCACGATGTTGTCGTAATGGCGCACCAGGTGCATGATGTTGAGCAGGGCATAGACGCCGCAGTCGAGAAAGGTCACCTGCGGGCGTTGCACCGGGGAAACCCGGGGCAGCACGTTGGCCACCTCGACAGGACCGTCTTGCATGAAACAAATGGCGTTCCCCGTTGAGTGGCTGGCCCTTATCAAGATGTCAATATTGAAGGCTCGGGCGGGTAAAATCGCTCCCTGTATAAGATTCAAATACTGTCAATAATAGCTGTATTATAATAAAATACTGTCAATTATCCATTTTCACACTCACGATGTATGTATCATGTCAGAATAATTTATAAATAAGAAATGCCAAATCTATGTTTTTCAAATTAAGAAATGGCAACCTCGTGTCTTACCCACAAATGTAGCAACTACCCAAAACGTTGAGTAGGCACGTAAAATAAATTCATCAACTGAAATTGATTATGCTCCTGACAAATAACAAGTCACGTGAGATTAGATTATTTACAATGCATGTACATTACATGGCAATGTTCATCATCATCATCATCAGCCATGCTCAATCTACTGCTGGGAGAAAAGGTTCCCCAATATTTTCCCCAATATTGTCACCATTCCTCATGATCCTGCGATCCACCCAGCTCATGCGCATGAGATGATCTCATTGCTTCATCTCTGTGGTGGTTATTTTCTCACACGTGTTTTCTCCATCGGTTGACATTCCATCCCAAGTTCTGTCCACTTGCTATTATCCCTTTTGATTTAAAGCTTTCGTGACTGCAGGGATTCATCTTCTTGGTTCTTTCGGTACGTGACTTTACCGAAAGAACCAAGAAGATTATCCCTTTTAGTCACGATGTGTCTTGGCCAAGCCTAATTTAAACTCTACTTGCATTTTTGCAATGTTGCATTGAGGAGAAAGTAAAGTAACCAAAAAATAACTGTACGAATTAAAATAGAGATGGTCAAAAGGAAATAAAAAATAATGAAATAATGACTGTAAATCTATCACAATTTATTGAAAAACTGGAAAGTGTGCTGGGAGTGGGGGGAGGGAACTCCAGTTGAATCGTAAACATGGCCACAGGCAGCCATTGCCACCATGCACACATGCCCAGTTAGGGATGTTCATTTAATTTTTAAGGGTTTTACGATAACTGCATGCACAAAAGCCTATTAAAAAAAACATTACCAATCTTCACTACACCCACAATGACCGGAGTGAAATATGGTCACAACAAGCTCAATGACTGACATGGCATGGTTAGGCCTTCATCTAGCAGTGGCTTGACCAAATGGTGTACGTTTATTATATTGTTTATATTGTATCTATAATGATCAGAACAATGACATTGCAACATGCGTCTGTAAAAATGCGTGCCATGCGCCAAGCAGTTTGATCACGCACTCAAAAAGTAGAAGATTATAGATTCCATGACTTAGGAGTCAATACAATATTCCATAAGCAAACGGTACAAATCGATAATAAAAGTGCAGGAGATACAAAATACTGAGTACGCTTCGCCAGTACTCTAACTTACAACACGATATTATATGTGCATAGGCAGCTTATTCTGCGTCAAGAGATACGAGAAAAAAGCTTATCAATATCAATATACTCATGGTGTTTTAGTGATAAAGCATATATCTGTGGAGTCACGTACCGCCTTGAAGACTCTTAATAGAAGACTTAATATTTACGTTGAAGCCTATTCGCCATTGCTTGAAGCAGCATCGGTGGGGGAGGGAGAAAGCACAGAGGTGGTGGGGTGGGAAAGGACTGGCACCAAGATGGCCTCGAGTGGCATGGGAGAGTTAACGCAGCGAATAAGATGCACGACAGACAGACAAATAATCCCTGGTGGGCAGTGTGGAACCTGTTGTTCCTACCTGTATGTAGAAAAAATAACTTGACTTTAGGTAGCCAGGCAGACAGCCCCCTTAACTATCGCCCCCCCTCCCTTAGGCCCCCCCCCTGAACACCCCCCTTCCATTATGCCCCCCCCCTGAACCCCCCCCCCCCCCCCATATCCTTAGGCCCCTCCCCTGACCCCCCCCCCTTAGGCCCCTCCCCTGACCCCCCCCCCTCAGGCCCCTCTCCTGAACACCCCCCCCCCCCATATCCTTAGGCCCCTCCCCTGACCCCCCCCCCTTAGGCCCCTCCCCTGACCCCCCCCCCTCAGGCCCCTCTCCTGAACACCCCCCCCCCCATATCCTTAGGCCCCTCCCCTGACCCCCCCCCTTAGGCCCCTCCCCTGACCCCCCCCCCCCTCAGGCCCCTCTCCTGAACACCTCCCCCCCCATATCCTTAGGCCCCTCCCCTGACCCTCCTCCCTTAGGCACCTCCCCTCTCCCATACCCGGAAGTAGGTCTCCACCAATCAAAGAGCTGTTTATGTTATATATTTATTTATTTATGCACGACAAACAAACAGACAGTCAGACAAACAGACAGACAATAAATCCCTGGTGGGCAGTGTGGAACATTGTTCCTACCTGTATAATGTGGTGTATATATGTTACCATGTGTGGTTGTTATGATTTTTGTATGTGTATATATATATACTGTATATAGCATTTCGATTGTAACGATTCATAAGCTCATTATATTATAATGGGTTTGTGCGTGTATTTATATATAATATGCCGTCTTTTGCTATTCGATGACATTGAGATGAGACCTTCATCTTGCAGTGTAATACGACCGTGTTGTAATTTTTATCATTTTTATCCGATCCTTGCACGGAGACTATATATACATATGAGCAGAGTGTGATTCTAATACGACCACACTGTGATTCTAATGCTTCTAATGAGATTATAATACCTTACCTCCGTTTATATAGTTCTAAATTTAAACACTAGTTCATAGTCTTCTTGGTTCTTTCCGTAAAGTCACGTAGAAGAGACGTAATAAAATAAGTCTCATTAGAAGTATTAAAATCGCACTCTATAGATATGTATGTAAATTATCTGTTCAATCGATCCGGGGGTCGGATATGTGAACTGTGGGGGTACAGGACATGAATCGCATTCAAATTTTAGAATAACAATATGGTCCTATTAGCATTTTACTGTGCTTGAATGTATGTTATGTGCAAATGCAAATCGTTAGTCGTAAATGCGAAGGAGGGGTTAAGAGGTGCACGTTAAATCCAGTGTTAACATTTATTTTAGCATCATATTTAAGGACAATATTGTTGATAAGAATTCGTCTGGACATGGCACGTGCCTTGTTCTACTCGATCAACCAAAATTAGTACAATGTCGGTCATACAGGAGTGTGATTTCATTTATGAGTAGTATTCACAGAGCCCCGATGACACTAACCTACCTAAAGTTATGGTTAAACAAAGTAATCTTGAGTGGCTTAATTATCAGCTCAGACATGATCATCGCAATCATTTCCAAAGACGTGTGGGGTCCTGCGAGAGCAAGTCCCGACTACAAACAGCTGGGCAGCAGAATCTGAAGTAGGTGCGTCGCCCTCGAAATGTGATGTTGCTGCTGCTGGTGTCGCTACTGTTGTTGCTGCTGTAGTTGCTTCTGTTGCTGTGATATACGCAGGAAGGTGGTGTTCCGTGATGGGATGACGCCTTTGATTAAAGCCTCTGATCAAACTCACCCGATTGACGCCCTTGACCGTCGCATTTGATCAACTCTGATATTGTATACTCTCACATGTTAAGCTCTATCATAGTGAAACATGATATTTTAACCTATGAACTACAACCTATCCATTGTAACGCTGTAAAAGAATATTACCCATTGGGTTTCACTCCCTCGTCGAGAAGGCCGCTCTCTTCCTTTTCTAAAGTTACATGCTAATTTCTCTGCATTCACTTTAAATCGAGGACAAAGTTTTTCCATTTATTCAAAATAAGCGCACAATTACACACTGAGATGCACTTACATATTCATGCATGAAGCACAATGGGCACATTACCCTTCGGTATGTTAATAGACATGCGGACTGTGCCTTCCAAAATTAACAATCGAATGCAAATATTCTGAAAGACAAAGGATTGGATCCTAGGGGGGGAGTTATAAGGCGGCTCAGAAGCAGAGCTCAATGCCATTTCGAGAGGGAATTTGATGAGGTTGGACGCTCGACTCGTCGCTCTGCTGATCGCCCTTCAACCGCGAGACAACGCAGCCTGGCGAGCACAATTGCTGTGTCGACAGTTAGGCGACTTTGCGTCGGGAAAGTTCGTGGCGACATCTTCAGACGGGTTCCAGACATCGATATACCGTGAATCTCCAAGTAAGTGTCTATTTTCGCGGAACGTGTTCTTCGTCAAATTAGCGGGATTTTTTTGCATCTCGGTAAGACGCGAGTGTCGTTCTTGTTTTAGCAGTTAACAAAATCTAAAACTCAACGCTAAACATCCTTGCGGCTGATAGCGTACTTTTGACTCGATAACAGCGCTGCTGTTACTACGCTCACATGGAGCAGAGACGCTCTCCACAGCCCCACGCACACGGAGGCAAGAAGCCATTGAATTGCTCTGTGTGTGGGAAGTCCTTTTCATGGCCATCAGATCTTAAGAGACACCAGAGAACGCACACGGGTGAGAAGCCATTCCTGTGCTCTGTGTGTGGGGAGGCATTTGCACGGGCATCAACTCTTTAAACTCATCAGAGAACACACACGGGTGAGAAGCCATTCCTGTGCCCTGTGTGTGGGAAGGCATTTGCACACTCGTCAACTCTTCAAGACCATCAGAGAACACACACGGGCGAGAAGCCATTCCTGTGCCCTGTGTGTGGGAAGACATTTGCAAAGTCATCACATCTTCAGAGTCACCAAAAAACACACACGGGCGAGAAGCCATTCCTGTGCCCTGTGTGTGGGAAGACATTTTCATGGTCATCACATCTTCAGCGTCACCAGAGAACACACACGGGCGAGAACCCATTCCTGTGCTCTGTGTGTGGGAAGACATTTGCACAGTCATCACATCTTCAGAGTCACCAGAAAACACACACGGGCGATAAGCCATTCCTGTGCTCTGTGTGTGGGAAGGCATTTTCACAGTCGTCAAATCTTAACACGCATCAGAAGGTCCACAATGATAGGAAACTGAAATCAAAAGCTGAAATTCAGGGTGCTGCAATGATTCCTGAAGATAATTCCACCTTCGATCCCATGCAGTTGGATCCCGAGAGATGGCTGGATGTAATGGAGTGGCTCGAGGATCAACCCGAGAGCTAGCGGTGACTGAAATATAATGTTGCATGCGGTTTTACCTATTAAGCTGTCTTGAGTACTTTTGTGTATCATTCTGACCCTTTAGTTTTACAGTTCGTTTGAGAGTTTCTTGACGTGCAGGTGGTGATTTTTTTATGTTGTCGGATTACTTTGTGAAGTGGTGTGATGAGCAGTGGTTGTGAGATGGTTCAATTCCGGACAATATTGTAGTGTTTAAGTCTTCCTGTTGAGCTAAAGTTGGAATGCATCTGGAGTCAGATCTTTACTCAACATTTTAAACGTTTTTTTCAAATATAAAGCTTTTATTGGTTGGTAATAATCGACTTTAGGATGTACATTGATGACGCGTTCGTTGGATATATGGCATTGACTTCAACATAGACGCACAGTGAACAAATGTGGTGAACTAATAAGGAACTTTAACGCTTTGGTATTCCTGGAACGGATATGGTTTGCATTGTGCTGTAACTGTTTGAACATAGGACATAATACATATTCGGTTGGAGTTTAAACGTAAAAATGATTGCAGATTAATAAAAACGTATTTTAACAAATGTTTGTCCGTTTATTTATTTTACAATGTTCATAGCAAAAACGTGTTTTAAGCGAGTTTCAGGTGGAGGATCTTCGTCACACAAATCTGCCCTTAACCGGCAGCATCTTGGCTGTCTCTCCATTAACATGTGTCCCTGGAGGGGAAAGGTCCCCATTATAAATCTATTCGCAACGTTACTGTCCCTAATCATCAAGTATGACATTTGAACTGTAACACTATCAACGATAACACGGATCGTCGACGGGGCCAAGCAGCGAATGTTTAACTCCAATCCCAAACTACATCTCCCCAACAAGGCAGCCTTCCCTCTGCTGTGTATTTTAGCCGTATATATTGAGGAAAACAATTCGTCAAGAAAAGGCATGATTACAATGTCTTTCATAAAGGAGTATGAGTTCATTTATGAGTAGTATTCGCTAAGCCCAGATGGCACTAGCCTGCACTCAGTTATGTTGAAACAAAGTAAACATTAGTCGCTCAAATCTCAGCTCATTCATGGTCATTGCAATTATTTCCAAATCCGTGTGGGGTCCCACGAGGACAGGGCACGGCCAAAAACTCTCACGTTATAAACTCACACTGTAAGCTCTAACATTATAAATTCTAACAATATAACTGTTATAGCTGTACATTGTAACGCTATAACAATAACACCGCAAACTACTTTTATAGTAAAATCTAATGTTGTAAACTCTAACAATAAAACCTATGAGCTCTGCATAACGTTAAAAATTAACATTATAAGCTAGTGTTATAGATTGGAACACCATACAATGAAGTGTGATATTGGAATCGCATTCGAATTATTAGAATTACTCCGTGGTCCTCTTAGAATCAAATTATGCTCGTTAGTACGTTACATGTCTATATGTAACATGTCTGTATGTAATATGTATGTCTGTTTGTAATATGGACGTGCGAACCAAGGTTGGGACCTGCGAAACGGAAGGTGCAGGATCAGGATGTGATAAAAATTTTAACACGTAGGCTTTCGCGACCAATGTTATTCATAATCAACGTTTTTGGGTTTAGATCGCGTTTATTTATAAATGTGTCGTAACCCTCAACCACCCGACACGGCCAATCAGTAAAAATGTGTCACGTTGACAAAGACAAATAGTTCACTGCTTTAGCCCACCGGTGTGTTGAAGCCACAACATTTACAATTTGTAAAGGGAGGGTTACGACACATTTATAAATAAACGCGATCTAAACCCAAAAACGTTGATTATGGATGAAATTTTTGTCGTACCAGACTTACACTGTGCTCAAATCTACGTTATATGTAAATACGCATCAGAAGACCAAAATGTGGCCTGCGAGGTGCCAGGTTTAGAATCGCATAAAATTATTAGAATCACACCATCATCGTATTAGAATCAAGTTGCCCACTGATTGATGAATGTTCCATCTCAATGGCATCGAATAGCAATACACAAGTATGGAAATATATAAATAATTGAACAAACCCACTTTGAGCTCGTGAGATTATGAATCGTTACAATTGTAATGACTCCAGACTCAGACTGTAGAGGGTTATTTTGTTTAGCCTTTACCACTGCTTAGGACGCCGGAATTACGATACAGCAACGACAACGACGATCCACCAAAACAGCCCCGAACCTCGTAATAGGTTTTTACCCTTTTAAACTGGTACAAAAGTTTAAAAGGGTAAAAACCTACTATATTTTGCCACTGGTAAAAGAGATCTCATAGTGAGAGCCCCGAACCTCGTTCCTCCCACCCTCTTATTCTCGGTGTGAATTCCCTCTCACCCTTTGTCCCACCTTCCTTTCTTGACCTCTATCTTATTGCCACCGCTTGTCCCTTAGTAGATGCACTGTCTTTACATCAACAATATGTTTTAGAAGCCACGTGCGTCAGGGCAGCAGATGTAGCAAAATTTCCCAAACCTAACACTCAACTGTAAGGGGTAAGCGGTGTGACCACACTCACCCGTCAACAACAAGAAACAACACAATAACCACAACAACAATCCTAACACGCTTCCACGTTGTTCAACTGGACCCTTCAATTGTCCGTGTGTTGGGCTTGGATCCTACGAGCGCAACCTTGCGCATTTTGACCTGGTTCTCGACGCCGGTCCTTCGCCTATGGTAGAATCTTGTGCCTTTCGGGGCGTCAAGGGTTCGCACCATAGGCTTGAAGGGTTAGGCAGGTCCCTGGCTTCTTTTGAGAAACATGACTGGGCTCCAGGCACCGATTTCTCGCACGTGGCGGATCCTTGAAGCACCTCGGGCCTCAGGGGCTAGGAAACTGTGAGCGGCACAACACATTTCATTTGGAGTACGGTTTCCGTTGCCGAGCGCCCCACCACGTTGGACACACCAGACTTGGGCTGTACAGGACATGGGGATGAGCTGTCTGGGTGGGGACGGACATACGTCTTGAGGCGGGATGGGTGGACGAACCAACTGCGACGCCCTATCTGTATTCGTTACACACTTAGGCCGTTTCACCTCTTTGACTTCAGCTGTATCACTATAAACGATAACACTCAACATTAAATGACTATAAACTGGTATTCTAATTCATTACACCATAAACGGAGGTACGGTATTCAAATCTAATTAGAAGTATTATAACCACACTGCTCATATGTATGTAAAGCGAACGTTCCATCGAACCGGGGGTTGGATATGCGAACTGTGGGGGGTGCAGGGTTAGAATCGAATTACAATTCCTAGAATAACAATATTGTCGTATTAGCATTTTACTGTGCTTGACTGTATGTTACGTGTAAAATGCTAATTGTTAGTCGTAAATGCGAGGCAGGGGTTAAGAGGTGCATGTTTCATCCAGTGTTAACGTTTAGTTTAGCATCATATTTAAAGACAATATTGGTAATAAAAATAATTCTGGACATGGCACGTGCCTTGTTCGTCTCGATCAACCAAAATTAGTACAATGTCGGTCATACAGGAGTGCGAGTTATTTAATGAATAGTATTCGCTGAGCCCCCAGATACTAACCTACACACAGTTATTGTTCAACAAAGTAACGTTTAGTCACTTAATTCTCAGCTCAGACATGATCATCGCATTCATTTCCAAAGATGTGTGGGGTCCCGCGAGAGCAGGGCCTGGCTACAAATAGCCGAGCAGCAGAAACAGCAGAATCAGAAGTAGTTGCGTAGCCCTCAAAATGTGTTGTTTCTGCTGTTATTGTTGCTGCTGTAGTTACTTCTGTTGCTGTTTTGTATTGGGTGGTGGCTCATTTACTCATCACCACCCATAATCATCAGCATCAACACCCATTATCATCACCAATCATCATTATCACTATCAACTCCCCATCACGAACCATCGTCACCACCCATCACAACCAACATTCATCATAACCACCACCAATCATCCATCATCAACACCCATAATCACAACAACCCATCATCATCACCAACCATCATCATAAACTCACCAATCATTACCACCACCCATGATCACCACTACCACCCATCATAATCACTACACGTTATCATCACCAACCATCATCATTACCACCCTTCATAATCACCACCCATCATCATCATCACCACCATCCATTATCAAGAAACATCATCACCACCCATCATAAATTAACAAACACACACAGCTACATAGATTTGTAACCTGACACAGACATAGATAACAGACACACACAAATAAACAATCTCATTAATAACTAAATTATAAAAAGCCCATATTACCACTGCCAGGATAGGTGCACACAGACAAATCCTTTACACAATAATAATTTACATGGAACTCAAATTCACACTTAGTACAACCACCTCACTCACTTAAATATAACTACAGATCAATAACTATAATAAAAACCTTAATTTAAAAGTAAATAAACCAATGGGATGGTGTTTATACGCTTGAAATGTAATTAATGAAATGCAAGTTAATAATTCCAATTAAACAAAAAATAACTACGAACAAATATGAAGCCTGAGGCCTAGGTATATGCCAGGCCTGATGGCCAGGCATCGCTTCAGTCCTCGCCGCAGTAACGGCGACATCAAAGACAGCACAAAGCGAGGGGGCAAATGTTTAATGTTGAACCGAGGGCTCTGCTGTTTCCGGTGACGCAACCACCCGCACTGCACCACGTGGTGTGCCCGCCAAGCGCGTGGGGGCGGAGCCTCGCTGTAGTGACGTCACCTCTGTTACGTCATAGCCACGCCTCCACCCGCAGTCGAGAGGAATGCGCACGAGTGAGCAGCAGCAGAAGAAGCCTTTGCAGAGCGAATCGTCAACGAGGTGAGCGTCCCTATGGGAACCTCATTTGCCAGTAAAAATATGATAATTGGTTTTTTTACCCTTCTATCTGGCAACAAAACGGACACCTTTTTACAGTGCGCCTTTTGGCGTCATCAGGTCCAACCCATGTGAGACTAGGCTCTAAGGAAAGCTGTCTCGGGTGTGGACCAATCAACTTCAAGGACAGTGCACATTATCAGAGTTATGTTCTTTTGTTTGTATTATGACTGCAGGTATTGCGGTCTATGCAAACATGACTCCTTCTAAAACGGTGTCAGTTTTGTTGCCAGATAGAAGGGTAAAAACAAGTATCGTGAGCGTCCCTGTTGACGATGTGTGTTGTTTATTTTTACTGCACGTTTTGACTACAAACTAAAGCTTCATTATTTTTGTATATGTTGGTATTTAGATTTTCTGCAACCAAATTAGGACTATTAGTTAGGTTACTTGGCATGCTCTGATATGTTGCTGTTACTGTCATTGTTTAGACCCAAAGCAAGTCAACATTTAAAACGTTCATAACTAACCTGTTTAAATCTCATATAATATGATTAACATGTCTATAATTATTGTGCTCTGATTGCCTGCATAATTGTGCCCTGCATTACATGTATTGAATGTTATCCAACACGGGGGAGGAGTCTACCTTTTAGTTCAGACCCAAGCTGCTGCCATAAACGTCTCTTATCTGTGATGTCACAGCCACATGGGCGGTATCTATGACATCAAGTGACCTACGACGTCATTCTCGGGTTATAACAAATGATTTAAGTATTGTCATTTGACCCCAATGACCTATAAGACATAGGGGGGCCTTTATCAAGCAGTCGATTAATACGAATGGGCTGTGCATCAACATGCTTGTCTGGATTAGAGGTTAAACATCACGGTTATGTCTGGCGATTATGTTTAATGCAATAGGCAGTTGGAATAAACATGTTCGCGTGGGTGGATGAGTGAGTGATCTGACGCACGCGTGAGTGGGCAAACAAGCGAGTGAGTGGACTTGTAAAACAAACGGCACGAAAGTGATTTGATTGGTACAGCGAGTGGTCAAATATGTAATAATTGAGAGGATGAGTGATTCAAAAGGTTGTTAAATCTGAGCGTTTTTACAACCTCCCCAGGCCCTCCAACATCAAACAGATACTATTCCTTCCCAACAACATGGACAGACAACGCAAGTGGGTTGACATCTTGGAGGACTATGATGGTAAGTCCCAGTTACCTGCATCACGTGGCTTTTATGCAGAGGAGGCAGCTCCCTGATTAATTATTTTTAGTGGACGTGGCTTGGTGGTGATGGAAAGAGGTAACGGTCAAGTGTGGCAAACAGCATGGATTTAGAGCTGCGTTTCAAGCATCTTTGTTTAAACGGGGGTCTCAAGTTCATGGAATTGATGGTCTCAACATGCTTACAAAAATATGACTTGCAAAGTTTTACTGCCATGTGATTAATATTTCTCAACAGCAGGTAATGTTATGTGTTAAGAGGTAATTGCAGGGATCTCAGAATTAGTTCCGTGAATTTCCACGTGATTCGTTCTCTAATACATTACTCGTCCTTTGAATTAATTTTGTTTTCCGTAGCCCGGGAGTCATGGCGCCAGTCGACCACGTGGGGGGACATTATGGATGAAGTGGACCCTTTCCCAGGCCAAAGCTATGAGCATCCTTCCCCAAAGGTGTATATGGGGTCTATGGGACTCAAACACCACATTCTCTCCACACTCCCACACCATTGCACCAAAACATCACTACACCTCACATCACCACAGCATCTCTTCACATCACCTTTCTCATCACACCACACCACCACCAACTCAATACAATATACTCTTAGGTTTTTTCAGTAAAGTCACGTATGTGACTCTTTCTTAGGTTTTTTCGGTAAAGTGACATACGTGAGTATGAATGCTTGCAGTCACGAAAGCTTCAATTCGAGAATCAATACAATATCATAGAGCCTCATAAAGCGTCAATACCATCACAAGGCACCGTCTCTCCAGAACATTCCACAATTTCACCTCTCCGTATAACAACACCATGTCCCAACACCATCACTCCATCTCTCCACCATCACGTCATGCCATATCCCACTCGTGCAGGCAAATGAAGTCGCCATTCATTACCAATGAAGACAGAATGATATCAGACAATCTCATGAATTATGTCTGTGAGCTGATTGGAAGTTGACATTACAGTTGCCCATTATAGGTGCTGCAATAAAATTTGTCCAGATTATGGGCATCCAGATCTTTACAATAGAACATTCTGTGGAAACTATTGCCCGTGATGATTGTTGCCAAAAAAACTCCATGAAATCGTTGTAGACTATCACTGCATTAAGTGCGTGTATTGAATTTGTGAGAATATGAGGATGTAACATGTATTTTGATAACATTAGGTGATGGTGTATATTCGTACGTTTGCTAGCATGTTTGCATGAGTTAATGTGCATTATTGCATCCGTACATAGATGTGCGAGTATGCATTTTTGTTTCTCTATGTGCCCGTCCATGTTTGTGTGCCTGCGAGAATGGATTTTGTCCTGAGTGTGCATGTCTGAATGGTCATGTGCTTATCTTCGCGTGAACAGAGGAGCATTGGGGAGGTGAAGAACTTCAGCGGAGTGAAGCGTCTCCAGGAGGACAAGCGCCTTGCGAAGGAGAAATGCACAATGGAAGAGAAGCGCCCCAATGAGGTGAAGCGCCTCGCCAAGGTGAAGCACCAAACGGAGCAGAAGTGCCTTCGAAATAATATCCTCAAAGACGTGAAACGGGTCATGGAAAAGCGCCTCCTTGAAGAAACGCGCTTCATGGAGGAGAAGCGCCTTCGCGAGGTGAAGCGTCTCAAGGAGAAGCATCTGGAGGAAGAGAAGCGCCTCATAGATGTGAAGCGGGTCGAGGAAGAGAAGCGCCTCATGGAGGAGAAGCGGGTGGAAGAAGAGAAGCGCCTTGTCGAGGAGCAGCACCTCATTGAGGTGCAGCGAGTCGAGGAAGAGAAGCGCCTCATGGAGGAGAATCGCCTCTTTGAGGTGAAGCGTCTCATAGAGCTGAAGCGTCTTGAGAAAAAAAATAAGCGACTTGAGGAGAGGCGCTTTCGCAAGGTGAAGCTCCTCGAGGAGAAACGTCTCATGCAGGAGAAGCGTCTCGTTGAGGTGAAGCGTCAAGAGGAAGAGGAGCACTTGATGGAGGAGAAGCGTCTTGTGGAGCAAAAGTGCCTCGAGGAAGAGCAGCGCCTCGCCAAGATCGAGCGACAATGGCTCCAGACCGATACCACCAGCAGCAGCACCACTACCACCGCCACCACCGCCGCCACCGCCACCACGTCCTCCAATCCTGTGTGGGGCCCAATTGCACCGAGCTTTGGAGAAGAGGGCTTCCAAGAAGATAAAGCAAACTCCGGAGTCGCTGAACAACGGTAAACTACTCTGCGTGTGCGCCCTGTGTGTTTATTAAATCCTTTATATTAAGTTCGCTTACTTGCGTGCTTGCATGCTTGCTTACGACCGTGCAAATATTTCGGTCGTTTTTTAACCCACTTCCCGTGATCCAATCGAGCTGACATTTTGCACACAGACTCGTTGTGCGAGACAATTAATGTTCGTGAAATTTTTTTTAAAAATTTTTAGACTGTTTAGGGAAAACAAATTAAATATTTAATTACCAATTGGTTAATACTGGCAGACAATCATCTGACCCATAGGTGGCAGCCATCTCAAGCCAGAGGACGAGAGGACTCTAGCCGCCACGCATATAAAGATTTATAGTGAAAAACTTTGTTTTTACGGGTTATACTTATTTTTGTTATTTATTGCCATGCTTCTCACGCAGCATCAGCCTTACTCGGTCTCAAGACTTTTTTTCAGGAGGATCCTGCCAAGTTTGCTCGCATTTTGCAAGAAAGTTGCTACTGTTTGAGATCCAAATTGAACGATTTGCATTGCTTGTGTGGGTTCAGTAACAGGGAGAAAGCTGCAGAACCTGCCCAGAACAGGTGGCTGCACAATCCACACAGAGAATGTGGCCAAACGTGGAAATCAAACCCAGGTCAATGTTGCTGTGATGCACAGGTGCTCAAGCCCTGTCGCGCTCTCAAAATTCACAGACACTGCAAACCCCACCTGTACATTCTACTATATTGTGGACAGATTTATTTTTCATAACTGGTTTCTTGGTTAGACCACATAACAAAGTGGGCATATCTTCACCATGTAACCCTCCATCCACCGTGAGATTTTCGCTGTCTATCGCCTGTTTCCAGGCCAGCTGCCAAGTCGCCTTGTAATGCACAGCGACAGCTACCACTGAGAGGGGTGTCCAATTTAAAACGCGATGAGATGAGAGATGCGAGAGGCTCATCGCATGCAATATACTCTGAGATGCCTTCGACGTCAAGGGAGGTGGCTCTCTCGACCACAAATCACTGACGGACACTTTTTTTAAATCGTGGATGTGTTGAAGCGACTAAATGGTCGTGCACTCATTCTTCACCATTACAGTTCAGATCTTGCTTCCCGCCCTGGCTATTATTGCTGCTGCATTGACCACACAGATCCACACCCATTCCGTCACAGTGGACGTTCAGGATCTCTATCGATGCCATTTGAAATGCTTTGGACATTATGTGCAAGGGGTCAATTAGAATATACATATAGAATATGTTCAATCTAGATTTGAAGTTTTAGTGACTACAGGGATCCATATTCTTTGGTTATATCGGTAAATTCACGTAGGTATGAAATAAAATAAATTTAATTAAATCACGACGTTTCGATGGCCATGTCTTTATTGCAAGAAAATGTATTGCTGTCGTTTTCCCACCTTATGATGATTGCTTGTGTTACAATCTAAACGTTGTTATTTAATTTATTTTATTTTAAACCTACGTGACTTACCGAAAGAACCAAATTATTCAGCTAAATTTGCACAGCAACGCCACCCACTACTGTGAAACTACAGCAGTCTGTGTGGGACACAGCTGCACCTATCTCAAGGAAAGCCTGGCGCCATGAGAATGACAGCACCAATACTAAGCACACTCACTAGCCATGTCGTTATTGCTGTTTCTATCCAGCTCGAATTAATCCGCCACACATTCCACCCACGGACGATGCCTTCATATCCGCCTGCCCGCCGTACCTTTCTTCATTATTGACAACTTGCAGCTCAGCACACGGCAGATGCCTGCGCAGCGCGACTCACGACCTCCTCTCGATACCAAGATCCAGGATGGTCATCGTGTCTATGCGCCGTTTCTCGGTGGCAGCCCCAACAGTCTGGGACGATATCCCTCTGCACATTCGCAGCATCACCTCAATCGCCTCCTTCAAGAGACACTTAAAAACTCACCTCTACAATCACGTGCTTTTGAGCGACTCTGAGCTTGGCTCCGCGCCTCAGAGTTGCGGCCACTACGCGCGTTACAAATTGAACTATTATTATTATTAGATGGCGATGTCTGCCGTAGCAGCAAGGTGGAACGGTGTCGTGTTTGACAGACAGCCATCACAGTTTTACCATGTCTAGTGGTGTTCTCTCTGTTACAGGTTGAGTCAAGACTAAGAATATGCAGTCTATTCTTAGTCTTAAGCCTCACCTTACCATATTAATAAACGTATGCGGCCCTTGCCCTACCGCCTTCTCCAACCATTATATAAACGAAGTGGTAGCTACTGCAATCTCTCATTTACTTGATACAACTGTCGTGGCTGTGACGGTACCACCTGAAGACGGAAGCTTGTGTTGCCTCCGAAACGTCGTGATTTTTATTTTATTTTTTATTTTACTTTTTTATGTTTTTTACCTACGTGACTTTACCGAAAAAACCGAAGAATATGAATCATTGCAGTCACGAAAGCTTCAAATCATGAACGGTGTCGTGTTGTCTCTACACAGATCTGTGCCAGCTCAGCCCTCCTCCTCACTCGTCCAGGCCTTTGAAGTGAAGACAGAGGTTGTGGAGAAGGAGACGAAGAAAGAGGTGAAGGAGATGATGGAGGATGAGGTAGAGACAGAGGAGGAGAAATCGGAGGAAGAGAAGGCAAAGGAGGACGAGATTGTGATGGTGACAATGGAGGAGAACACGGAGGGAGAGGAGAAAGACAATACAGAGATGGAGGACAAGGAGACAACAAAGGATGAACAGATGGTCGTGGTGGAGGACATGGAGACGACGGACAAAGGGGAAACAATGGTGGTGGAGGAGGAAGAGAAGACGGTGGTGGAGATGGTGGTGCGGGAAGGTGAGGAGGAGATGAAGGAGGAAGAGATGGTGCTAGCGGAGGAGAAGAAGATGGAGAAGATGGAGGTGGCGCAGGAAGAGGAGGAGGAGGTAGAGGAGATGGTGGTGGTGGGGGATGAAGAAGAGGGGATGGAGGAGGATGAGACGGAGGAGAAAACGGAAGAGGTGCAGGTGGAGATGCACGAAAAGAAGAGGAAGCGAGGGGGCCTCGCTCGCGTGGCGAGAGCGATCGCCTCACTCCTCCGCCGCGTGCTGCTTTGTGGTGGCAGGTCCACCGCCCAGTAGGGGTGGTGGCGGTGGTCGTGCATCGGTGCCGACCGTGACCACTATCACCACACTAACCGCCCACCCCGTGATACTCGCTACACACACCACACGGTTCCCAAGAGAGACGGTGCAACGTTCAGGTCCAGAATACCGAAGTATACCGGGAATCACCTGTACTTAAAAACACGTAAATTGATAACACTATAAACATTAAACGACAAAAAAAGCTACCAACTGGTTTTATAATTTATACCACCATAAACGGAGGTACGGTATTTTAATTTCATTAGAAGTATTATATTGGAACTCTACACAAGTTTGTTAATTGTCCGTTCAGTCGAACCGACGGTCGGATATGTGAACTGTGGGGGTCGAGGGTAAGAATGGCATTCAAATTTTAGAATGACAATTTGGTCGTTTTAGAAAATTACTGTACTTGAATGTATGTTATGTGCAAATGCAAATTGTTAGTCGTAAATGCGAGGGAGGGGTTAAGAGGTGCACGTTTAATCCAGTGTTAACATTTATTTTAGCATCATATTTAAGGACACTGTTGTTGATAAGAATTCGTCTGGACATGTTATGTGCCTTGTTCTACTCGATCAACCAAAATTAGTACAATGTCGGTCATACAGGAGTGTGATTTCATTCATGAGTAGTATTCACAGAGCCCCGATGACACTAACCTACCTAAAGTTAAGGTTAAAAAAGTAATCTTGAGTGACTTAATTCTGAGCTCAGACATGATCATCGCAATCATTTCCAAAGACGTGTGGGGTCCTGCGAGAGCAGGTCCCGACTACAAACAGCTGGGCAGCAGAATCGGAAGTAGCTGCGTTGCCCTCGAAATGTGATGTTGCTGCTGTTGTTGCTGCTGTAGTTGCTTCTGTTGCTGTAATAAACGCAGGGAGGTGGTGTTCCGTGATGGGATGACGCCTTTGATTAAAGCCTCTGTTCAAACTCACCCGATTGACGCCCTTGATCGTCGCATTTTATCAACTCTGATATTGTAGACTCTCACATGTTAAGCTCTTTCATAGTGAAACATAATATAACCTATGAACTACAACCTATCCATTGTAACGCTGTAAAAGAATATTACCTATTGGGTTTCACTCCCTCGTCGAGAAGGCCGCTCTCTTCCTTTTCTAAAGTTACATGCTAATTTCTCTGCATTCACTTTAAATCGAGGACAAAGTTTTTCCATTTATTCAAAATAAGCGCACAATTACACACCGAGATGCACTTACATATTCATGCATGAAGCACAATGGGCACATTACCCTTCGGTATGTTAATAGACATGCGGATTGTTCCTTCCAAAATTAACAATCGAATGCAAATATCCTGAAAGACAAAGGATTGGATCCTAGGGGGGGAGTTATAAGGCGATTCAGAAGCAGAGCTCAATGCCATTTCGAGAGGGAACTTGATGAGGTTGGACGCTCGACTCGTCGCTCTGCTGATCGCCCTTTAACCGCGAGACAACGCAGCCTGGCGAGCACAATTGCTGTGTCGACAGTTAGGCGACTTTGCGTCGGGAGAGTTCGTGGCGACATTTTCAGACGGGTTACAGACATCGATCTACCGTGAATCTCCAAGTAAGTGTCTATTTTCGCGGATAAACTCTTAAACGTTTTCGTCGTCAAATTTACGGGATTTTTTTGCGTCTCGCTTGAACGCGAGTGTCGTTCTTGTTTTAGCAGTTAACAAAATCTAAAACTCAACGCTAAACATCCTTGCGGCCGATAGCGTACTTTTGACTCGATAACACCGCAGCTGTTACTCCGCTCACATGGAGCAGAGACGCTCTCCACAGCCCCACGCACACGGGGGCAAGAAGCCATTCAATTGCTCTGTGTGTGGGAAGTCCTTTTCATGGCCATCACATCTTCAGAGACACCAGAGAACACACACGGGCGATAAGCCATTCCTGTGCCCTGCGTGTGGGAAGGCATTTTCACAGTCGTCAACTCTTAACAGGCATCAGAAGGTCCACAATGATAGGAAACTGAAATCAAGAAGTTTCCAGCTTCGATCCCATGCAGTTGGATCCCGAGAGATGGCTGGATGTAATGGAGTGGCTCGAGGATCAACCAGAGAGCCGTATCGAGTACTTTTGTGTGTAATTTTGACCATTTTAGTTTTACAGTTTTTGTGAGTTTAATTACGTGCCCAGTGGTGGTTTGTAATGTTATCGGGTTACTTGCCGAAGTGGTGTGATGAGCACTGGTTGTGAGAGGGTTCAATTGTAGTCGTTAAGTGTTCCTGTTGAGCTAAATTTGGAATGCGTCTGTAGGTACATCTTTACTCAACATTTTAAACGATTTTTTTTCAAGTATATAGCTGTTTTTGATTGGTATTAATCGACTTTAGATAGCGATTTTAGGATGTACATTGATGACGCGTTCGTTGGATATATGGCCTTAACTTCAACATAGACGCACATTGAACAAATGTGGTGAACTAATAAGGAAATCATGGGGAATGATACTTTAACGCTTTGGTATTCCTGGAACGGAAATAGTTTGCATTGTACTGGAAATGTAATAAATATTCCCTTCGAGTTTTGACGTAAAAATGATTGCAGATGAATAAAAACGTATTTTTAACAAATGTTTGTCCGTTCTTTATTTTATAATGTTCCTAGAAAAAACATGTTAAGCGAGTTTCAGGTGGAGGATCTCCGTCACACAAGTGTGCCCTTAACCGGCAGCATCTTGGCTGTCTAACCGATTAACACGTGTTCCTTGAGGGGAAAGGTCCCCGTAGTTAATCGTTCATCAACGTAACAGTCCCTAATCCAAAGTATGTCGGGGATAAACTGTACTCTATAACATGTAAACTGTAATACTATAAACGATAACACTAAACATTAAATGATTATAAACTAGTGTTTTAATTTAAAACCATATAAACGGAGGTAAGGTATTATAATATCATTAGAAGCATCAGAATCACAGTGTGGTCGTATAAGAATCGCACTCTGCTAATATGTTTGTATAGTGTACGTGCAAGAATCGGATACAAATTATTACAATTACAACATGGTCATATTACAATCACGATTTTCACTGCTAGATGTCATCGAATAACAAAAGACGGAATTATTTATATAAATACAAGCACAAACCCATTATAAACTCATGAGATTATGAATCGTTACAATTATTATAACAATCACAAATTGTGACAAAGCGAAATTCCCACAAGCAAAACACCACGCTCACGTGACGAATTCTTAGACAAACTGCAACACTCAAGTGACAGAACTCAACAAAAAAACGCCGCAATAAAAAGAACAACATCAATGGACAAATCCTAAAAACAGACAACACACGCATGTTAGTAGCTGTTAGAAGAAGACAACACCTAGCACCTTTAACTATACACATTATACATCCAACTCGTCATTGCGGCGGTATATGACAGTCTTCGCTGCTGTCGACGGGGCCAAGCAGCGAGTGTTTAACTCCATTGTTTCAGAATCCGTGTCATCACCCGGCCACAGCGACTTAGCCAAACTACATCTCCCGAACAAGGCAGCCTTCCCTATGCTGTGTATTTTAGCAGTATATTTACGGGCGCACTTGAAGATAACAATTCGTCTCGAAAAGGAAAGCGAATTGTTCTACCAAAACGATTTCAAATTTCTATCCGAAAGAAGAATGAGTTCATTCATGAGTAGTATTCACTCAGCACCGATGGCACTAACCTACGCACAGTTATGATTAAACAAAGTAAACATTAGTCGCTCATCTCAGCTCAGACATGATCATAGCAATTATTTCCAAATCCGTGTCGGGTCCCACGAGAACAGGGCACGGCCACAAACTCTCAGATTGAAGAAGAAGTCGCTGCTTTGCCATCGAATGGTTTCATAGCTGCTGTAGTTGCTTCTGTTACTGTTATATCGGCAGCATGTTGGTGTCCCGTGACACCAACCTACCAGACCAACGCTATCGATCGTCGTCTTGGATATACTCTCACATTGTAAATTCTCACACTGTGAACTTTAACATTATGAACTTCAACAGTGGTAACTTAAAAAAATTCACATATACATTTGAAGAATCTACAAATTACTGTAAACTAGTATGTGAACTCTAACAATATAACATATGAGCTATACATTATAAGGCTATACAATAACATTATTAACTAGTGTTATAGATTAGAACAACCTACCTTGAAGTGTGATTTTCGAATCGCATTCGAATTATTCGAATCACACTACGGTCGTAAGTATGTAACATGTATGTATGGAACATATCTGTTTGTAGTAAGTATATGTGCATGTAACATGTATGCATGTAACATGTATGTATGTAACATGGTACATGCATGTATGTAACATGTATGTATGTAATATGGACGTGCGAACCAAGGGTGTGATATGTGAAACGGAAGGTGCAGGATCAGGATGGGATTAAAATTACTTGAATGACACTTTGGTGGTATTAGGATCAAGCTGTCCACTGCGGGATGAATGTTCCATCTCAATGTAATCAAATAACAATATTCAGTATGAATATGTTAAATAATCGCACAAACCCAATATTAGCCCGTGAAATTATGAATCGTTACGATTGTAATGACTCGTTTGATAAAAGTATTTGATCAAAGTTTGTTATCCCATCACGGAACACCACTGGAACTGAAGCATATTAAGCAGCAACAACAGCAGCAGCAGAAGCAACAGCAGCAACTGCAGCAGCAACAGCAGCAGCAGAAGCAACTGCATAATCAGCAGCAACTGCAGCAGCAACAACTGCAGCAGCAGCAGCAACTGCAGTAGCAACTGCAGCAGCAACTGCAGCAGCAACAACTACAGCAGCAGCAACTGCAGCAGCAGCAACTGCAGCAGCAGCAACTGCAGCAGCAGCAACAGCAGCAACTGCAGCAGCATCAACTGCAGCAGCAGCAACTGCAGCAGCAGCAGCAACTGCAGCAGCATCAACTGCAACAGCAGCAACTGCAGCTGCTGCAACTGCAGCAGCAACTGCAGGAGCAACTGTAACAGGAAATGCAGCAGCAACTGCAGCAACTGCAGCAGCAGCAACTGCAGCAGCAGCAACTGCAACAGGAACTGCAGCAGCAGCAACTGCAGCAGCAGCAACTGCAACAGGAACTGCAGCAGCAGCAACTGCAGCAGCAGCAACAGCAGCAACTGCAGCAGCATCAACTGCAGCAGCAGCAACTGCAGCAGCAGCAGCAACTGCAGCAGCATCAACTGCAACAGCAGCAACTGCAGCTGCTGCAACTGCAGCAGCAACTGCAGGAGCAACTGTAACAGGAAATGCAGCAGCAACTGCAGCAACTGCAGCAGCAGCAACTGCAGCAGCAGCAACTGCAACAGGAACTGCAGCAGCAGCAACTGCAGCAGCAGCAGCAACTGCAGCAACACAAGTCTGACCTTAACCGGCAACGTCTTGGCTGTCTCCACCATCAACATGTGTTCCTAGAGGGGAAAGGTCCCCGTTATAAATAGTTTAGCAACGTTCCTTTCGCTAATTCCGAAGTATACTGGAGATCACTTGTACTCTAAAACATGTAAACTGTAACGCTTTAAAGATAACATTCAACATTAAACGAATATAAATAGTTTTTTTATGTAATTTATAAGACCGTAAACGGAGGGACAGTATTAGAATATCTATACTCTTTGGTTCTTTCTGTAAAGTCACGTAGGAATAAATAAAAAAATAAATAACGACGTTTCGGACGCAACACAAGCGCCCGAAACGATGTCTGCAGCAGAGATCGTGCTGCTCGCAGCAGACATCGCGGATATCGCGATTCTCACCTGAAGACGGGCGCTTGTGTTTCGTCCGAAACGTGATTTACTTTGTTTTATTTCTACCTACGTGACTTTACCGAAAGAACCAACGAGTATTAATTCCTGCAGTCACGAAAGCTTCAAATCAATATTAGAATATCATTAGAAGTATTATAATCGCAATGTGATCGTATTAGAATCACACTGCACATATGTATGCATATTACATACATACAAACTATGGTCGTATGTATGTATGTAATATGTATGTCCGTTGGACATGCGAACCGGGGGTCGGATATGCGAACTGGGGGATTAAGATTGGATTAGAATGATTAGAATCACACTCTGGTCGTATTAGAATTACACTGAGCTAGAATGTATGTTATATGTAGATGCATATCGCGAGTCGTAAATGCAAAATGGGAGGTGAGCGGTTTTGATAGCATCAAAATTATTATAATAACAACGTGGTCCTATTAGAATCACGCTATCTACTGCTGCTGATGTTCGGGTGGCGGCTTCCGATTCGGGCTCAGCTCTTCATTTACTCGCCTGGTTGGTGCCACGGGACGCAGCGTCTCATCCGACAGGCGTTGCAGCAGCTGGGTGATGGCATCCGTGAGTTTGTCAACTTTCTCTTCAAGTTGAGGCCGTCTCCCTCGTGGTCTCCTGCCTCTGGGCGTGATGTGGGTTGCTCATGGCTTCATGTTGAATAGGGTGTAGACGTTATTTTAGCAACATATTAAAGGACAGTGTTTTGTTTAGAATGCGTCTAGACAAGGAAGGTGACTTGTCCTACACGGACAGCCAAAATGATTACAATTTCTGTCATTAAACAGTGTGACTTCATTCATGAGTAGTATTCGCTGAGCCATGATGACACTAACCTACATACAGTTATGGTTAAACAAAGTAATATTTAGTCACTTAATTCTTAGTTCAGACATGATCATCGCAATCATTTCCAAAGACGTGTGCGGTCCCGCGAGAGCAGTGCCCGGTTACAAATAGCCGGGCAGCAGAAGCAGCAGAATCAGAAGTAGCAGCGTCGCCCTCGAAATGTGTTGTTGGAGCTGTTGTTGCTTCTTTTGAAGTTATATACGCAGGGAGGTGGTGGTCCGTGATGGGATGACGCCTTTGATTAAAGACTTTGATCAATCGCACCCGATTGACGCCTTTGATCGGCGCATTTGATCAACTCTGACATTGTAAACTCTCACATGTTAAACACAAACATGTAATATTATATCTCATGCTCTCATGCCCTTCGGATTGCACCCGTTGGGTTGCACTTCATCGTCCTTTTCTACGGTTACATGCTTATTTCTTACATTAACATCATGCTAATCTCTCACACTGTGGTCGTACGTATGGTAAGTGAATATGCGAACCAGGGGTAGGATGTGCAGGATAAGAATCAAATTACAATTATTCTAATCCCGATAGTCGTATTAGAATCACACTGTCCACTGAATGTGTCGTATCAATGTAATTTTTTTGAAACTAGAATGTCGTTGTCCATGTGGGGAGATGGAGCGCAGTGGATCGTATCGTCTCCGATGCTTTTAGGAATCCGCGTGATAACCCAGTCACATCGCCTAACTCCAGTGACAGCACCTTACCTAAGCTACATCTCCCCAACAAGGCAGCCTTCCCGCTGCTGTGTATTATGTTTATGGGATAATAAAGAGGTGTGTATTATCCCATGCGCCTTGACCAAATCGACTGATTGTCCGCTTAACAGCCTAGCCTATAAACCACTATTGGTGATAGTGTTGTTTGAGAGCAGCTATTAAAGTCACTGAGGCAAACGAGGTGGTGGCTGGCCGAACCATGCCTCGCTGTTTGTCTCTGGAGTTATGAAGATGCAAACCAGACCAAGCGGAGACCATGTACCAGATCGGATTTTGGTTACTGATGTTAGAGTGATTGTGTGGCAAGTGTGGTCACGACGCGTCTGTACGTGCTCACTCCAGAAGCTCGGTGGTTTTTGGCAACGCCACGGGGCTGCATTCACTTAAAATCGAGGACAATGGAGGGCATGGGGATCGTGGTTTTCCAGCGCTAAACCCATTTATTCAAAATAAGCGCACAATTACACACTGAGATGCACTTACATATTCACGCATGAAGCACAATGGGCACATTACCCTTCGTTGGTAATAAGCGACTTTAGATAACTGATTTCAGGATGTACATTGATGACGCGTTCGTTGCATGTTTGGCTTTGACTTAAACACAGACGCACAGTGAACAAATGTTGTGAACTAATAAGGAGATCAATGGCGAATTATACTTTGGTTTGGTATTCCTGGAAGTGACATGGTTTGCAATATACTGTAGCTATACTCTTTGGTTCTTTCGGTAACGTCATATAGGTAGACAAAATAATAGATAATTATAGATCAATAATGTGACCTATTATTTTTCTACCTACGTGACTTTAACGAAAGAACCAAGAGTATGGATTCCTGCAGTCACAAAAGCTTCAAATCAAGATTGTACTGTAACTGTTTGAACATAGGACATCATAAACTTTCGATACGAGTTGTAGTTCTGTAAATGTTCCTGCAGATTAATAAAACATTATTTTCAGCAACTGCTTGTCCGTTTTTTTATTTTTGAATGTTAATAGCAAAAACGTGTGGAGCCGAGTTTCAGGTGGAGCATCTCCGTCACACAAGTCTGACCTTAACAGGCATCATGTTGGCTGTCTTATCATTAACATGTGTGGTTCAGGAGGGGAAGGTCCCTTTTATAAATCGATTCACAACGTTACGGTCCCTAATCATTAAGTATACATGGAATCCTGTACTCTATGACACGTGAACTGTAACACTATTAACGATAACACGAAACATTAAACTACTATAAATTAGTTAAATTATTTATAACACCAAAAACAAAGGTACGGTATTATAATCTCATTACAAGTATTAGAATTACAATGTGATCGTATTAGAATCACACTCTGCGCATATGTATGTGTAGTGTACGTGCAAGCGAACTGTGCTCGTATGTATGTATGTAATATGTATCTATGGCCTTTGGACATGCGCACCGGTAGTCAGATATGCGAACTGTGGGGGGTGCAGGGTTAGCATCGCATTACAATTCTTAGAATAACAATATGGTCGTATGAGCATTTTGCTGTGATTGAATGTATGTTATGTGCAAGTGCAATCGCTAGTCGTAAATACGAGGCAGGGATTAATAGGTGCACGTTGCATCCAGTGTTAACGTTTATTTTAGCATTATATTTTAGGCCACTATTGTTGATAATAATTCGTCTGGGCGTGGCACGTGCCTTGTTCTACTCGATCAACCAAAATTAATACAATTGTCGGTCATAAAGGAATGCGAGTATTGACAGAGACCCGATGACACTTACCTACCGAAAGTTATGGTTAAACAAAGTCATCTTGAGTGACTTAATTCTCAGCTCAGACATGATCATCGCAATCATTTCCAAAGACGTGTGGGGTCCTGCGAGAGCAGGTCCCGACTGCAAACAGCTGGGCAGCAGAATCGGAAGTAGCTGCGTCGCCCTCGAAATGTGATGTTGCTGCTGTTGTTGTCGCTGCTGTTGTTGCTGCTGTAGTTGCTTCTGTTGCTGTTATATACGCAGGAAGGTGGTGTTCCGTGATGGGATGACGCATTTGATTAAAGCCTCTGATAAAACTCACCCGATTGACGCCCTTGATCGTCGAATTTGATCAACTCTGACATTGTATACTCGCACATGCTAAGCTCTATCATAGTGAAACATAATATTATAATATTATAACCTATAACGCTGTAAAAGAATATTGCCTATTGGGTTTCACTCCCTCGTCGAGAAGGCCGCTCTCTTCCTTTTCTAAAGTTACATGCTAATTTCTCTGCATTCACTTGAAATCGAGGACAACGTTATTCCATTTATTCAAAATAAGCGCACAATTACACACTGAGATGCACTTACATATTCATGCATGAAGCACAATGGGCACATTACTCTTCGGTATGTTAATAGACATGCGGATTTGTACCTTCCAAAATTAACAATCGAATGCAAATATCCTGAAAGACAAAGGATTGGATCCTAGGGGGGAGTTATAAGGCGGCTCAGAAGCAGAGCTCAATGCCATTTCGAGAGGGAACTTGATGAGGTTGGACGCTCGACTCGTCGCTCTGCTGATCGCCCTTCAACCGCGAGACAACGCAGCCTGGCGAGCACAATTGCTGTGTCGACAGTTAGGCGACTTTGCGTCGGGAGAGTTCGTGGCGACATCTTCAGACGGGTTCCAGACATCGATATACCGTGAATCTCCAAGTAAGTGTCTATTTTCGCGGATAAACTCGTTCTTGTTTTAGCAGTTAACAAAATCCAAAACTCAACGCTAAACATCCTTGCCGATAGCGTACTTTTGACTCATTAACACCGCTGCTGTTACTACGCTCACATGGAGCAGAGACGCTCTCCACAGCCCCACGCACACGGGGGCAAGAAGCCATTCAATTGCTCTGTGTGTGGAAAGACATTTGCACATTCATCACATCTTCAGAGTCACCAGAGAACACACACTGGCGAGAAGCAATTCCCGTGCTCTGTGTGTGGGAAGGCATTTGCACGGTCATCAACTCTTCAGAGTCACCAGAAAACACACACGGGCGAGAAGCCATTCCTGTGCCCTGTATGTGGGAAGATATTTGCACAGGCATCAACTCTTCAAACTCATCAGAGAACACACACGGGCGAGAAGCCATTCCTTTGCTCTGTGTGTGGGCAGACATTTTCACGGTCATCAACTCTTAATAATCATAAGAAAACACACTTGGGCGAGAGGCCATTCCTGTGCCCTGTATGTGGGAAGACATTTGCGCAGGCATCAACTCTTCAAACTCATCAGAGAACACACACGGGCGAGAAGCCATTCCTTTGCTCTGTGTGTGGGAAGACATTTGCACAGTCGTCAACTCTTCAAACTCATCAGAGAACACACACGGGCGAGAAGCCATTCTTGTGCCCTGTGTGTGGGAAGGCATTTGCACACTCGTCAACCATGAACAGGCATCAGCAGGTCCACAATCATAGTAAACTGAAATCAAAAGCTGAAATTCAAGGTGCTACAATGAGTCCTGAAGAAGTTTCCACCTTCGATCCCATGCAGTTGGATCCCGAGAGATGGCTGGATGTAATGGAGTGGCTCGAGGATCACACCGAGAGCTCGGGGTGACTGAAATATAATGTTGCATGCGGTTATACCTATTAAGCTGTCTTGAGTACTTGTGTGTTTAACTCTGACCCTTTAGTTTTACAGTTCGTTTGAGAGTTTCTTGACGCGCAGGTGGTGAGTTTTGATGTTGGCGGATTACTTGGTGAAGTGGTGTGATGAGCAGTGGTTGTGAGATGGTTAAATTCCAGACAATATTGTAGTGTTTAAGTCTTCCTGTTGAGCTAAAGTTGGAATGCATCTGTAGTTAGATCTTTACGCAACATTTTAAACGAGTTCTTTTTCAAGTATAAAGCTGTTTTTTGCTGGTAATAATCGACTTTAGGATGTACATTGATGACGCGTTCGTTGGATATTTGGCCTTGACTTCAACATAGAGGCACAGTGAACAAATGTGGTGAACTAATAAGGAAATCATGGGGAATGATATTTTAACGCTTTGGTATTCCTGGAACGGATATGGTTTGCATTGTACTGTAACTGTTTGAACATAAGACTTAATACATATGCGGTTGGAGTTTTAACATAAAAATGATTGCAGATTAATAAAAACGTATTTTAACAAATGTTTGTCCGTTTATTTATTTTACAATGTTCATAGCAAAAACGTGTTTTAAGCGAGTTTCAGGTGGAGGATCTTCGTCACACAAATCTGCCCTTAACCGGCAGCATCTTGGCTGTCTCTCCATTACCATGTGTCCCTGGAGGGGAAAGGTCCCCATTAGAAATCTATTCGCAACGTTACGGTCCCTAATCATCAAGTATGACATGTGAACTGTAACACTATCAACGATAACTAAAATCATTAAAATACTATAATCTATTAACTAGTTTCATCATTTATAACACCAAAAACAGAGGTACGGTATTATTAGTTTTGAGCAACATAAACGGAGGTTCGTGATTATAATCGCATAATAATAATTATAATCGCACTGTGATAATGTTAGAATCACACTTTGGCCATATGCATGTTAAGTGAATGCGAACCGGGGGTAGGATATTCAAGATTTGTATCTCATTACAATTATTAAAATCCCACTGTAGTCGTATTAGAATCAAACTGTCCACTGTTGGATGAATGTCATGTTAATTGAATCGAATAGCTATATATGGTGTGTATAACAATCACATATTATACCATAATTACATTTCATATGATTTGAAAAACATACGTTCATTTAAAAAAACTGAGAATTTCGTCGACCTTGTGGGGAGATGGAGCGCGGTGGATCGGATCGTCTCCGCTGCTGTCGACGGGGCCAAGGAAAGAATGTTTAACTCCAGTCACAGCGCCTTACCCAAACTACATCTCCCCGACAAAATTTGAGGACGCGATTGAAGGTAACAATTCGTCACGAAAAGGCATGATTACAATGTATATTCTTAGGTTTTTTTTTCACGTCGGTAAAACCTAAGAATATGAATCCTTGCAGTCACGAAAGCTTCAAATCTAGAAATGATTACAATGTCTTTCATAAAGGAGTATGAGTTCATTCATGAGTAGTATTCGCTAAGCCCAGATGGCACTAACCTGCACTCAGTTATGTTTAAACAAAGTAAACATTAGTCGCTCAAATCTCAGCTCATTCATGGTCATTGCAATTATTTCCAAATCCGTGTGGGGTTCCACGAGGACAGGGCACGGCCAAAAACGCTCACATTATAAACTCTAACAATATAACTGTTGTAGCTATACATTGTAACGCTATAACAATAACACTGTAAACTAATTTTATAGTAAAATCTAATGTTGTGAACTCTAACAATAAAACCTATGAGCTCTACATTTTAATGCAAAAAATTGCATTATAAGCTAGTGTTATAGATTGGAACACCATACATTGTGTGATATTGGAATAACATTCGAATATTTAGAATTACTTCGTGGTCCTCTGCGAATCACACTATGCTCGTAAGTACGTTACATGTCTGTATGTAATATGTATGTATGTAATATGTCTGTATGTAATATGTATGTATGTAATATGTATGTATGTAATATGGACGTGCGAACCAAGGGTGGGATCTGTGAAACGGAAGGTGCAGGATCAGGATCTGATACATTTTTGTCGTACCATAATTACACTGCTCAAATCTACGTTATATGTAAATACGCATCAGAAGACCAAAATGTGGCCTGCGAGGTGCCAGGTTTAGGATCGCATAAAATTATTAGAATCACACCATCATCGTATTAGAATCAAGTTGCCCACTTATGGATGAATATTCCATCTCAATGGAATCGAATAGCAATGGCATCGGATAGCAGTATGGAAATATATAAATAATTGAACAAACCCACTATGAGCTCGTGAGATTATGAATCGTTACAATTCTAATGACTCCAGACTCTGTAGACTGTAGAAGGTTATTTTATTTAGCCTGTAACAATGCTTACGACACCGGAATCACGATATAGCAACGACAACGACGAGACAGCAACAAGCCACGACCCGATATTCCACCAAAACAGCCCCGGACCTCGTTCCTCCCGCTCTCTTATTCTCGTTGTGAATCTACCACCACCCTTTTTCCCACCTTCCCTTATTTAACTCTCTCTATCCTATTGTCACCGCTTGTCCCTTACTAGATGCACTGTCTTTTCATCAACAATATGTTTTAGAAGCCACGTGCGTCAGGGCAGCAGATGTAGCAAAATTTCCCAAACCTAACACTCAACTGTAAGGGGTAAGCGGTGTGACCACACTCACCCGTCAACAACAAGAAAACAACACAATTACCACAACAACAATCCCAACACACTTCCACGTTGTTCAACTAGACCCTTCAATTGTCCGTGTGTTGGGCTTGGATCCTACGAGCGCAACCTTGCGCATTTTGACCTGGTTCTCGACGTCGGTCCCTCGCCCATGGTGGAATCTTGTGCCTTTCGGGGCGTCAAGGGTTCGCACCACAGCCTTGAAGGGTTAGGCAGGTCCCTGGCTTCTTTTGAGAAACATGACCGGGCTCCTGGCACCGATTCCTCGCACGTGGGAGATCCTTGAAGCACCCCGGGCGTCAGGGGCTAGCAAACTGTGAGCGGCACAACACATTTCATTTGGAGTACGGTTTCCGTTGCCGAGAGCCCCACCACGTCGGACACACCAGACTTGGGCTGTACGGGACATGGGGATGAGCTGTCTGGGTGGGGACGGACATAAGTCTTGAGGCGGGATGGTTGGACGAACCAACGGCGACGCCCTATCTACATTCCTACACACTTAGGCCGTTTCACCTCTATGACTTCAGCTGTATCACTATAAACGATAACACTCAACATTAAACGACTATAAACTGGTTTCCTAATTCATTACAATATAATCGGAGGTACGGTATTCAAATCTCATTAGAAGAATTATAATCGCACTCTGCTCAAATGTATGTAAAGCGAACGTTCCATCGAACCGGGGGTTGGATATGCGAACTGTGAGGGGTGCAGGGTTAGAATCGAATTCAAATTCCTAGAATAACAATATTGTCGTATTAGCATTTTACTGTGCTTGACTGTATGTTACGTGTAAATGCAAATTGTTAGTCGTAAATGCGAGGCAGGGGTTAAGAGGTGAATATTTAATCCAGTGTTAACGTTTAGTTTAGCATCATATTTAAGACAATATTGGTAATAAAAATAATCTGGACATGGCACGTGCCTTGTTCGTCTCGATCAACCAAAATTAGTAGAATGTCGGTCATAAAGGAGTGCAAGTTCTTTCATGAGTAGTATTCGCTGAGTCCCCAGACACTAACCTATACACAGTTATGGTTAAACAAAGCAACGATTAGTCACTTAATTCTCAGCTCAGACATGATCGCAATCATTTCCAAAGACGTGTGGGGTCCCGCGAGAGCAGGGCCTGGCTACAAATAGCCGAGCAGCAGAAACAGCAGAATCAGAAGTAGTTGCGTCGCCCTCAAAACGTGTTGCTGCTGCTGTTGTTGCTGCTGTTATTGGTGCTGCTTTAGTTACTTCTGTTACTGTTATGTATTGGGTGGTGGCTCATTTACTCATCACCACCCATAATCATCAGCATCAACACCCATTATCATCACCAATCATCATTATCACTATCAACTCACCATCACCAACCATCGTCACCACCACCACCACCCAACCATCACAACCAACATTCATCATAACCACCACCAATCATCCATCATCATCAACACCCATAATCACAACAACCCATCATCATCACCACCCATAACCATCACCACCCATCATCATAAACTCACCAATCATTACCACCACCCATGATCATTACCACCCATCATAATCACTCCACGTTATCATCACCGACCATCATCATTACCACCCTTCATAATCACCACCCATCATCATCACCACCATCCATTATTAAGAAACATCATCACCACCCATCATAAATAAACAAACACAAACAGCTCCAAACATAGATATGTAACCTGACACAGACATAGATAACAGACACACACAAATAAACAATCTCATTAACAACTTAATCATAAAAAGCCCATATTACCACTGCCAGGATAGGTGCACACAGACAAATCCTTTACACAATAACAATTTACATGGAACTCAAATTCACACTTAGTACAACCACCTCACTCACTTAAATATAACTACAGATCAAAAACTCTAATAAAAACCTGAATTTAAAAGTAAATAAACCAATGGGATGGTGTTCATACGCTTGAAATGTAATGAATGAAATGCAAGTTAATAATTCCAAGTAAACAAAAAATAACTACGAACAAATATGAAGCCTGAGGCCTAGGTATATGCCAGGCCTGATGGCCAGGCATCGCTTCAGTCCTCGCCGCAGTAACGGCGAGATCAAAGACAGCACAAAGCGAGGGGGCAAATGTTTAATGTCGAACCGAGGGCTCTGCTGTTTCCGGTGACGCACACCACCCGCACTGCACCACGTGGTGCGCCCGCCAAGCGCGTGGGGGCGGAGCCTCACTGTAGTGACGTCACCTCTGTTACGTCATAGCCACGCCTCCACCCGCAGTCGAGAGGAATGCGCACGAGTGAGCAGCAGCAGCAGAAGCCTTTGCAGAGCGAATCGTCAACGAGGTGAGCGTCCCTATGGGAACCTCATTTGCCAGTAAAAATATGATAATTGGTTTTTTTACCCTTCTATCTGGCAACAAAACTGACACCTTTTTACAGTGCGCCTTTTGGCGTCATCAGGTCCAACCCATGTGAGACTAGGCTCTAAGGAAAGCTGTCTCGGGTGTGGACCAATCAACTTCAAGGACAGTGCACATTATCAGAGTTATGTTCTTTTGTTTGTATTATGACTGCAGGTATTGCGGTCTATGCAAACATGACTCCTTGTAAAAAGGTGTCAGTTTTGTTGCCAGATAGAAGGGTAAAAAACCAATTATCGTGAGCGTCCCTGTTGACGATGTGTGTTGTTTATTTTTATTGCACGTTTTGACTACAAACTAAAGCTTCATTATTTTTGTGTATGTTGGCATTTAGATTTTCTAAAACCAAATTAGGACTATTAGTTAGATTACTTGGCATGCTCTGATATGTTGCTGTTACTGTCATTGTTTAGACCCAAAGCAAGTTAACATTTAAAACGTTCATAACTAACCTGTTTAAATCTCATATAATATAATTAACATGTCTATAATTATTGTGTTCTGATTGCCTGCATAATTGTGCCCTGCATTACATGTATTGAATGTTATCCAACACGGGGGAGGAGTCTACCTTTTAGTTCAGACCCGAGCTGCTGCCATAGATGTCTCCTATCTGTGATGTCACAGCCACATGGGCGGTACCTCTGACATCACGTGACCTACGACGTCATTCTCGGGTTATAACAAATGATTTAAGTATGGTCATTTGACCCCAATGACCTACAAGACATAGGGGGGCCTTTATCAAGCAGTAGATTAATACAAATGGGCTGTGCATCAACATGCTTGTCTGGATTAGAGGTTAAACATCACGGTTATGTCTGGCGATTATGTTTAATGCAATAGGCAGTTGGAATAAACATGTTCGCGTGGGTGGATGAGTGAGTGATCTGACGCACGCGTGAGTGGGCAAACAAGCGAGTGAGTGGACTTGTAAAACAAACGGCACGAAAGTGATTTGATTGGTACAGCGAGTGGTCAAATATGTAATAATTGAGAGGATGATTGTTTCAAAAGGTTGCTAAATCTGAGCGTTTTTACAACCTCCCCAGGCCCTCCAACATCAAACAGAAACTACTCCTTCCCAACAACATGGACAGACAACGCAAGTGGGCTGACATCTTGGAGGACTATGATGGTAAGTCACAGTTACCTGCATCACGTGGCTTTTATGCAGAGGAGGCAGCTCCCTGATTAATTATTTTTCTTGGTGGTGATGGGAAGAGGTAAACGGTCAAGTGTGGCAGACAGCATGGATTTAGAGCTGCGTTTCAGCCATATTGGGTTAAATTGGGGTCTCAACTTTATGAAATTGATGATCTCAACATGCTTACAAAAATATGACTTGTAATGTTTTACTGCCATGTGACTAATGTTTCTCAACAGTAGGTCATGTTATGTGTTAAGAGGTAATTACAAGAATCTCAGAATTAGTTGTGTGAATATCCACGTGCTTCGTTCTCTAATACATTACTCGTCCTTTGAATTAATTTTGTTTTCCGTAGCCAGGGAGTCATGGCGCCAATCGACCACGTGGGGGGACATTATGGATGAAGTGGACCCTTTCCCAGGCCAAAGCTATGAAAATCGTTCCCCAAAGGTGTGTATGGGGTCTATGGGAGTCAAACACCACATTCTCTCCACACTCCCACACCATTGCACCAAAACATCACTACACCTCACATCACCACACAATCTCTTCACATCACCACCAACTCGATACAATATACTCTTAGTTTTTTCGGTAAAGTCACGTACGTGACTCTTTCTTAGGTTTTTTCGGTAAAGTCGCATACGTGAGTATGAATGCTTGCAGTCACGAAAGATTCAATTCGAGAATCAATACAATAGCATAGAGCCTCATAAAGCGTCAATACCATCACAAGGCACCGTCTCTCCAGAACATTCCACAATTTCTCCTCTCCGTATCACAACACCATCTCCCAACACCATCACTCCATCCCTCCATCATCACGTCATGCCATGAGTTAATGTGCATGTTTGCATCCTTACATAGATGTGCCAGTATGCATTTTTGTTTGTCTATGTGCCCGTCCATGTTTGTGTGCCTGCGAGAATGGATTTTGTCCTGAGTGCGCATGTCTGAATGATCATGTGCTTATCTTCGCGTGAACAGAGGAGCATTGGGGAGGTGAAGAACTTGAGCGGAGTGAAGCGTCTCCAGGAGGACAAGCGCCTTGAGAAGGAGAAATGCACAATGGAAGAGAAGCGCCCCAATGAGGTGAAGCGCCTCGCCAAGGTGAAGCACCAAACGGAGCAGAAGTGCCTTCGAAATAATATCCTCAAAGACGTGAAACGGGTCATGGAAAAGCGCCTCCTTGAAGAAACGCGCTTCATGGAGGAGAAGCGCCTTCGCGAGGTGAAGCGTCTCAAGGAGAAGCATCTGGAGGAAGAGAAGCGCCTCATAGATGTGAAGCGGGTCGAGGAAGAGAAGCGCCTCATGGAGGAGAAGCGGGTGGAAGAAGAGAAGCGCCTTGTCGAGGAGCAGCGCCTCATTGAGGTGCAGCGAGTCGAGGAAGAGAAACGCCTCATGGAGGAGAATCGCCTCTTTGAGGTGAAGCGTCTCATAGAGCTGAAGCGTCGTGAGAAAAAAAATAAGCGACTTGAGGAGAGGCGCTTTCGCAAGGTGAAGCTCCTCGAGGAGAAACGTCTCATTCAGGAGAAGCGCCTCGTTGAGGTGAAGCGTCAAGAGGAGGAGGAGCACTTGATGGAGGAGAAGCGTCTTGTGGAGCAAAAGCGCCTCGAGGAGGAGGAGCGCCTCGCCAAGATCGAGCGACAATGGCTCCAGACCGCTACCACCAGCAGCAGCACCACTACTACTGACACCACCTCCACCACCACCGCCACCACGTCCTCCAATCCTGTGTGGGGCCAAATAGCTCCGAGCTTTGGAGAAGAGGGCTTCAAAGAAGATAAAGCAAACTCCGGAGTCGCTGAGCCACGGTAAACCACTCTGCGTGTGCGCCCTGTGTGTTTATTTTTGTTATTTATTACCATGCTTCTCACGCAGCATCAGCCTTACTCGGTCTCAAGACTTTTTTTCAGGAGGATCCTGCCACGTTTGCTCGCATTTTGCAAGAAAGTTGCTACTATTTGCGATCCAAATTGAACGATTTGCATTGCTTGTGTGGGTTCAGTAACAGGGAGAAAGCTGCAGAACATTCCCAGAACAGGTGGCTGCACAATCCACACAGAGAATGTGGCCAAACGTGGAAATCAAACCCAGGTCAATGTTGCTGTGAGGCACAGGTGCTCAAGCCCTGTCGCGCTCTCAAAATTCACAGACACTGCAAACCCCACGTGTACATTCCGCTATACTGAGGACAGATTTATTTTTCATAACTGGTTTCTGGGTTAGACCACGTAACGAAGTGGGCATATCTTCACCATGTAACCCTCCATCCACCGTGAGATTTTCGCTGTCTATCGCCTGTTGCCAGGCCAGCTGCCAATTCGCCTTGTAATGCACAGCGACAGCTACCGCTGAGAGGAGTGTCCAATTTAAAACGCGATGAGATGAGAGATGCGAGAGGCTCATCGCATGCAATGCACTCTGAGATGCCTTTGACGTCAAGGGAGGTGGCTCTCTCGACCACAAATCACTCACGGACACTTTTTTTAAATCGTGGATGTGTTGAAGCGACCAAATTTTCGTGCACTCATTCTTCACCATTACAGTTCAGATCTTGCTTCCCGCCCTGGCTATTATTGCTGCTGCATTGACCACACAGATCCACACCCATTCCGTCACAGTGGACGTTCAGGATCTCTATCGATGCCATTTGAAATGCTTAGGACATTGTGTGCAAGGGGTCAATTAGAATATACATATAGAATATGTTCAATCTAGATTTGAAGTTTTAGTGACTACAGGGATCCATATTCTTTGGTTATATCGGTAAATTCACGTAGGTATGAAATAAAATAAATTAAATTAAATCACGACGTTTCGATGGCCATGTCGTTATTGCAAGAACGTTTCTTGCTGTGGTTTTCCCACCTGATGATGATTGCTTGTGTTACAATCGAAACGTTGTGATTTAATTTATTTTATTTTATACCTACATGACTTTACCGAAAGAACCAAAAAAATGTCACTTCAAATTATTCAGCTAAATTTGCACAGCAACGCCACCCACTACTGTGAAACTACAGCAGTCTGTGTGAGACACAGCTGCACCTATCTCAAGGATAGCCTGGCGCCATGAGAATGACAGCACCAATACTATGCACACTCACTGGCCATGTCGTTATTGCTGTTTCTATTCAGCTCGAATTAATCCGCCACACATTCCACCCACGGACGATGGGAGATGGCGATGTCTGCCGTAGCAGCAAGGTGGAACGGTGTCGTGTTTGACAGACAACCATCACAGTTTTACCATGTCTAGTGGTGGTCTCCCTGTTACAGGTTGAGTCACAAACCGCACCTCTCCATAACAAAGGCTCAGCCTTTGTTATGCAGTCTATTCTTAGTCTTAAGCCTCACCTTACCATATTAATAAAAGTATGCGGCCCTTGCCCCACCACCTTCTCCAACCATTATATAAACGGAGTGGTAGCTTCTACAATCTCTCATTTACTTTATACAGCTGTCGTGGCTGTGAATGGTTCCACCTGAAGACGGAAGCTTGTGTTGCCTCCGAAACGTCGTGATTTTTATTTTTTATGTTATTTTATTTTACTTTTTAATGTTTTTTTACCTACGTGACTTTACCGAAAAAACCTAAGAATATGAATCATTGCAGTCACGAAAGCTTCAAATCTAGAACGGTGTCGTGTTGTCTCTTCACAGATCTGAGCCAGCTCAGCCCTCCTCCTCACTCGTCCAGGCCTTTGAAGTGAAGACAGAGGTTGTGGAGAAGGAGACGAAGGAAGAGGTGAAGGAGATGGAGGATGAAGTAGAGACGGAGGAAGAGAAGGCAAAGGAGGACGAGATTGTGATGGTGACAATGGAGGAGAACACGGAGGGAGAGGAGAAAGACAATACGGAGATGGAGGACAAGGAGACAACAAAGGATGAACAGATGGTCGTGGTGGAGGACATGGAGACGACGGACAAAGGGGAAACAATGGTGGTGGAGGAGGAAGAGAAGACGGTGGTGGAGATGGTGGTGCCGGAAGTTGAGGAGCAGATGAAGGAGGAAGAGATGGTGCTAGCGGAGGAGAAGAAGATAGAGAAGATGGAGGTGGCGCAGGAAGAAGAGGAGGTAGAGGAGAAGATGGTAGTGGAGGATGAAGAAGAGGGGATGGAGGAGGATGAGACGGAGGAAAAAACGGAAGAGGTGCAGGTGGAGATGCACGAAAAGAAGAGGAAGCGAGGGAGCCTCGCTCGCGTGGCGAGAGCGATCGCCTCACTCCTCCGCCGCGTGCTGCTTTGTGGTGGCAGGTCCACCGCCCAGTAGGGGTGGTGGCGGTGGTCGTGCATCGGTGCCAACCGTGACCACTATCACCACACTACCCGCCCACCCCGTAATACTCGCTACACACACCACACGGGTCCCCAGAGAGACGGTGCAACGTTCAGGTCCAGAATACCGAAGTATACCGGGAATCACCTGTACTTAAAAACACGTAAATTGATAACACTATAAACAATAACACTAAACATTAAACGACAAAAAAAGCTACCAACTGGTTTTATAATTTATACCACCATAAACGGAGGTACGGTATTTTAATTTCATTAGAAGTGTTATAATGGAACTCTACACATGTTTGTTAATTGTCCGTTCAATCGAACCGACGGTCGGATATGTGAACTGTGGGGGTCGAGGGTAAGAATGGCATTCAAATTTTAGAATGACAATTTGGTCGTTTTAGAAAATTACTGTACTTGAATGTATGTTATGTGCAAATGCAAATTGTTAGTCGTAAATGCGAGGGAGGGGTTAAGAGGTGCACGTTTAATCCAGTGTTAACATTTATTTTAGCATCATATTAAATGACACTGTTGTTGATAAGAATTTGTCTGGACGTGGCACGTGCCTTGTTCTACTCGATCAACCAAATTTAGTACAATGTCGGTCATACAGGAGTGTGATATCATTCATGAGTAGTAGTCACAGAGCCCCGATGACACTAACCTACCTAAAGTTATGGTCAAACAAAGTAATCTTGAGTGACTTAATTCTCAGCTCAGACATGATCATCGCAATCATTTCTAAAGACGTGTGGGGTCCTGCGAGAGCAGGTCCCGACTACAAACAGCTGGGCAGCAGAATCGGAAGTAGCTGCGTCGCCCTCGAAATGTGATGTTGCTACTGTTGTTGTCGCTGCTGCTGTTGTTGCTGCTGTAGTTGCTTCTGTTGCTGTGATAAACGCAGGGAGGTGGTGTTCCGTGATGGGATGACGCCTTTGATTAAAGCCTCTGATCAAACTCACCCGATTGACGCCCTTGATCGTCGTATTTGATCTGACATTGTACACTCTCACATGTTAAGCTCTAACATAGTGAAACGTAATATTATAACCTATGAACTACAACCTATCCATTGTAACGCTGTAAAAGAATATTACCTATTGGGTTTCACTCCCTCGTCGATAAGGCCGCTCTCTTCCTTTTCTAAAGTTACATGCTAATTTCTCTGCATTCACTTTAAATCGAAGACAAAGTTTTTCCATTTATTCAAAATAAGCGCACAATTACACACTGAGATGCACTTACATATTCATGCATGAAGCACAATGGTCACATTACCCTTCGGTATGTTAATAGACATGCGGATTGTTCCTTCCAAAATTAACAATCGAATGCAAATATCCTGAAAGACAAAGGATTGGATCCTAGGGGGGGAGTGATAAGGCGGCTCAGAAGCAGAGCTCAATGCCATTTCGAGAGGAAACTTGATGAGGTTGGACGCTCGACTCGTCGCTCTGCTGATCGCCCTTCAACCGCGAGACAACGCAGCCTGGCGAGCACAATTGCTGTGTCGACAGTTAGGCGACTTTGCGTCGGGAGAGTTCGTGGCGACATCTTCAGACGGGTTCCAGACATCGATATACCGTGAATCTCCAAGTAAGTGTCTATTTTCGCGGATAAACTCTTAAACGTGTTCGTCGTCAAATTAGCGGGATTTTTTTGCGTCTCGGTTAGACGCGAGTGTCGTTCTTGTTTTAGCAGTTAACAAAATCCAAAACTCGACGCTAAACATCCTTGCGGCCGATAGCGTACTTTTGACTCGATAACACCGCTACTGTTACTACGCTCACATGGAGCAGAGACGCTCTCCACAGCCCCACGCACACGGGGGCAAGGAACAATTCAATTGCTCTGTGTGTGGGAAGGCATTTTCATGGTCATCAAGTCTTCAGAGACACCAGAGAACACACACGGGTGAGAAGCCATTCCTGTGCTCTGTGTGTGGGAAAACATTTGCACACTCATCACATCTTCAGAGTCATCAGAGAACACACACGGGCGAGAAGCCATTCCTGTTCCCTGTGTGTGGGAAGACATTTGCACAGGCATCAAATCTTCAAACTCACCAGAGAACACACACGGGCGAGAAGCCATTCCTGTGCCCTGTGTGCGGGAAGACATTTGCACAATCGACAAATCTTCAAACTCATCAGAGAACGCACACGGGCGAGAAGCCATTCCTGTGCCCTGTGTGTGGAAAGGCATTTGCACACTCGTCAACTCTTCAAGACCATCAGAGAACGCACACGGGCGAGAAGCCATTCTTGTGTCCTGTGTGTGGGAAGACATTTGCAAAGTCATCACATCTTCAGCGTCACCAGAGAACGCACACGGGCGAGAAGCCATTCTTGTGTTCTGTGTGTGGGGAGGCATTTTCACAGTCATCAAACATGAACAGGCATCAGAAGGTCCACAATGATAGGAAGCTGAAATCAAAAGGTGGAATTCAAGGTGCTGCAATGATTCCTGAAGATAATTCCACTATCGATCCCATGCAGTTGGATCCCGAGAGATGGTTGGATGTAATGGAGTGGCTCGAGGATCAACCCGAGAACTCGGGGTGACTGAAAAAATATTATGTCATGTGGCTATACCTATTAAGCCGTATCGAGTACTTTTGTGTATAATTTTGACTATTTTAGTTTTACAGTTTGTGAGAGTTTAATCACGTGCACAGTGGTGGTTTGTAATGTTATCGGATTACTTGCCGAAGTGGTGTGGTGAGCACTGGTTGTGAGAGGGTTCATTGTAGTCGTTATAAACTAGTGTTTTAATTTATAACCATATGCAAAGGTCGGATATAAATTATTACGATTACAACATGGTCATATTACAATCACGATTTTCACTGCTAGATGTCATCGAATAACAAAAGACGGAATATATTTATAGATTATGAATGGTACTCCTGCAACTGCGCCAACCACCGGGCCATCTGCCCCCGCGGCTCCTTGAATGTAAGAAGGAACTGAAGAGCATAATGGTCAGTGCGTACGCGACATCTCCGGCCGTACAAATACGGCCGGAACTGTTTACATGCGAAAATCACAGCGTACAACTCTTGGCGGGTCACGCAATAGTTCAGCTCGGCCCCACTCAGGGTCCGGCTGGCGTACGCGATGACTCGTTCCGTCCCATCCTGTACCTGTGACAACACCGCGCCCAGCCCGCTGCTGCAGGCGTCGGTGTCCAAAATAAAATCGGTGGTAAAATCGGGGAAAGCGAGGGTGGGGGCGTGGGTGAGGTGGTCTTTGAGAGTGGTGAAGGCCGTCTGGCAGGCCCCCGTCCACTGATAGGGGTGCTTAGGGGAGGTGAGTTGGGTGAGGGGGCGTGCAATCTCGCTGAATCCCTTTACAAATCGACGATAATAGGTGGCGAGCCCCAAAAATGATCTGATCTCCGTCAGATTCCTTGGCCGTGGCCACTCCACTACGGCGCGTACCTTCTCCGGATCGGTGCGCACGCCTGCCTCGCTGACGCGATGCCCGAGGTACCCCACCTCGCGTTGTGCGATGTAACACTTACGTGGCTTGAGCTTGAGATGAGCCGCTCGCAGTCGCTGGAACACCTCCCGAAGCCTGGACCAATGCTCAGACAAAGATCTACTGAACACTATCACATCGTCCAAGTAAATCAGGCACTGTTCCCACTGCAAGCCCCGCATCACCAACTCCATCAACCGCTGGAACGTCGCGGGCGCGTTAGTGAGTCCGAACGGCAACACTCGAAACTCAAACAGGCCCATCGGGGTGGTGAATGCTGTTTTTGGCCGATCCTCCTCCGTCATCTCCACCTGCCAGTAACCGGACGCCAGATCGAGGGTGGAAAAATACCGCGCTCCTGCGAGACTGTCGAAGGTGTCGTCGATGCGGGGTATGGGGAAGGCATCGCCGAGCGTGACTGCATTTAGTTTACGGTAATCGACGCAGAACCGGGTTGACCCATCCTTTTTCGTTACTAGTACCACCGGGGCTGACCAGGGGCTCGCCGAGGGCTGAATTATGTTATCGCGAAGCATGTCCCCAACTGCCTCTTTGATTTGGGCGCGTTCGGGTGCGCCCACTCGGTACGCAGGGAGTTTGATGGGTCGGGCTGCACCGGTGTCAATTTGGTGCTTAACAAGATCGGTCCGACCCACGTCCGAGTCGTGTTCACTGAATACGTCGGCATACTCCCGCAGTAACTCGCGCAGCCGATCGCCCTCTCCCTTAGGTAAATCCGCCCATGGTACATGTAACGCGTCGAGCAGGGGAACGACCTCGGCTCGGGGAGTCGGGCCGACTCGCCAGGCCAGGTCCTGCTCACCCTCAGGACGACCGGGGTCCTCAGCCCAGAGTGCGAACACCGAGTCGTTAGAGTGGCGTGCGTGCAGGGGGTGTACTGTGGCTATCGGGGTGCGCCGTCGCAGTATCGCTGGGGTACTGTGGGGGTTAAACATCCGCATAAACAATCGGTCCCCATCTGCGTTTACCAACGTGGCGGATCCCACAACCCCATACCGTTTTGCCAACTCCGGGTGAGGAGTTAGCATTACCTCCCCTGATGGTCGGAGCGCGGGGTCGGTGGGGGATGTTGCCACCGGCACCAGCATCTCGGTGAGCGGGCCGATGGTGACTGCCGTCGTCAGGATAGCGGCCACAGGTGCAAAGCGGCGGCGCGTCGGTTCTCGTCCCAGGAACGGTATCCGCTCGCCGTTGCTCTCCATGGTGGCGCATCGCTGGCGGGGTTGCACGTTGAGTCCCAGCCGTTCTAAGAGGTCGGTACCTGCGATACACTCGTGACACAACGCACTCGACACGTAGAACTCCTGGGTGCACACCTGACTGCCTATGCGGACCTCTAGGGTGGCTCTCCCCAGCAGCCCCATTCCGGCTCCGCTCGCCGTGTGCAGCGCGCGGTCCGGTGCCTGCAGGTGACGCACGTCGACCCCGATCGCGCTGCAGTGCGCTGCGCTCACGAGCGAGGCCACCGCCCCCGTGTCCAGCAGGATTCGGGTACGCACTCCGTTAACCTCCCCTTCCACCAGCGACGTGGCCCCCGTGATCCCCGCCACCAGCTCCCGCAGCCAGTCGCCAGGAGTCACCGTTTCCGTGGGCGTTGTTGCTGGAACCTGTGTGGAGATCACTCGCTCGCCATTATTCTCACACCTTGTTTGTGTCGGGGCTACGTCGATTTCACCCCCCGGTGGTCCCCTCTCTAAGGGGGCCTTAGTGTTTGACCTTAGCTCTTGTCTAGCTCGGGCGACCTGAGGACAGTCCCTCACTAGATGCCCTCGGCGATCGCACATATAACATGCCCGGGGAGGGGCGGCGGCTCCGTAGTGGGCTCTCTGCCCACTCCCTCCTCCCCCAGTGCGCTGCTGCTCATACTCTGCTTCTAGTCGCGCTATCCTTCCAGTTAGCCCTCCTACCGTGGAGTCTAGTTCCCCCATCTCGGATCGGATGGTCTCAACGGAGGATTGCAGTTTGGCCATATTTTTATTCGTTTCCTCACCTACTTGGTTTACCTTGTTGTCTATCTGGGTTACCTGGCCGGAGACATCCTTTATACCCGTTTGTATACCGGCATCCCATCCCGGGGTTGTCTCGCGGGACACTGGAGGCTCTCTTTCCCGGCCCCTTACCGTCCTCGCGAGCTCCTGTTCCTCCTCCTCGTCTTCCGAGAGCAGGCTCGCAATGGCGCGCTCTCGTCCCAGCCCCCGGAGCTGCGCGCGTTCGCTGTGAATTCTTTCACACTTACGTGCGCGCTCGACAAGGGCGTTAAAGGGAAGACGTGGGCAGCTCACGTCTGGCTGCCACCACGCCGTGCGAGACAGGTACCGCTGGATTTTCTCGGCGGCCAGTTCCTCAATAACATCAGTTGCGTACCCCGGGCGTGCGATCTTTGTTAACTCGCGCACATCCTCGGCGTAATCACGTAGATCTTCGCCAGGTTGGCGCCGGCGCGCCTCTAAGGCCGATTTTGCTTCCTCCTCGTCACGCGTGCCAAAGCGCTGATCGAGTCGGCGCATCAGCTCCTCTAGCTGTGTCTGTGCGCTCGCGGGTAATGCTTCTACAAAATCGGCTGCCCGCCCATCAAGATTCATATTAAGTTGATGTACTGCCTGCGCGTCCGTCCATCCATTAATTTCCTTGACCCCTAAGAGATTGCGGGCGAATGCCTTCCACGAAGGGGCCCCCCGGCCGGTAAATATTAGTCTTATTTTAGCGTGAGGTAACGCGGGGGTCCGTACCGCTTCCGACACCAATTTGTGGGGGCCGTTGGCCCCCGGGGTCCCTCCCGCCTGCATCCCCTATTCGTTTACGTTACCCCACCTCCCTATTACCCGCTACGGTTTCGCCGGCATTCGAACGCGTGTGGGGTCCTGCGAGAGCAGGTCCCGACTACAAACAGCTGGGCAGCAGAATCGGAAGTAGCTGCGTCGCCCTCGAAATGTGATGTTGCTGCTGTTGTTGTCGCTGCTGCTGTTGTTGCTGCTGTAGTTGCTTCTGTTGCTGTGATAAACGCAGGGAAGTGGTGTTCCGTGATGGGATGACGCCTTTGATTAAAGCCTCTGATCAAACTCACCCGATTGACGCCATTGATCGTCGCATTTGATCAACTCTGATATTGTATACTCTCACATCTTAAGCTCTATCATAGTGAAACATAATATTATAACCTATGAACTACAACCTATCCATTGTAACGCTGTAAAATAATATTACCTATTTCGGTTTCACTCCCTCGTCGAGAAGGCCGCTCTCATCCTTTTCTAAAGTTACATGCTAATTTCTCTGCATTTGTGGGGGCCGTTGGCCCCCGGGGTCCCTCCCGCCTGCATCCCCCTATTCGTTTACGTTACCCCACCTCCCTATTACCTGCTACGGTTTCGCCGGCATTCGAACGCGACACCCCTACTATTTACAGCCTCGCGCCGCGCTCCCACGCTGCGAGCATACGTGCGCACATCATCATCAATCAAACGCCGTGCTCGCAGTATAGCCCTGTGCGGCACGTTACCAATGCGCATCCGTATCCGACACGTAACGAACGTATGCGCACTCCCACACACAGCTCTGCACGGCACTCACTCTTGCGCCGCTCTGCGCCGCGCTGGCCGCTCACGTTACGATCGCGCACCTGGGGTACGCCGATTTCGCACGACGAGAGCTTACGCATACCCCGTACCACACGCGTTCACACTTATAACACGGGATCACACGAGCACACGCAAGCGGGGCACGCGCCGACACAACGACTCAAGTTGCCACCGCCGTGCGCGCGAGATAAACCGTACAACAATGCGCAGCCGATTACGCGCTCGAGCCGCGGGGCTGGGGGTCAGGAACTCACCACCGCGCCGCACTTTACGCACGTAACGAGCACACGCAAGCGGGGCACACGCCGACACAACGACTCAAGTTGCCGCCGCCGTGCGCGCGAGATAAACCGTACAACAATGCGCAGCTGATTACGCGCTCGAGCACACGCAAGCTCGCACAAAGCTAACAGCTCCACTGCGCACCGCGGTTTCGCACACGCGAGCGGGGTGCACGCCGACACGACGACTCGTCCCCTCCCGCACTCGCGCGTGCACGTCAACACAAGTATCGTGCAAGGACGATTCTCCTCTCACACGGCTGCGTAGGCACGCCAACACACAAAAGTGCTCTCCCCGGGCGTTAACACACACACCTCCGTACCCGCACCATCGTACAGAGACCACGGCCTTTACGCATACAACGACCACACACCCGCGAATGCAGTGCACGCTAATACTACGTTCAAAAACACCCAACAACACGGTTTTGTTACTACGCTCGAGATTGTATTAACCCTTGTTAACTCACCGAGCCACCCGTGTGTGTGTACGAGCCAGCAAGGCGCTTCCAACCCACTCTCTAGTGGCGTGCAGCCCTATTCTATGCTGCGCTCTCTGTTACACCGCTTTCCTACTCGTCCTTACCCCGAACTAACCTTCTCCTACGGATCCTACTCTCCGCTCTGAGGTGTTGTAAGGCGCGTAATACGATACCGTCTGTAGTCCTGGGTGACCTTGCGGCGCTCAGGTCGTCCTGCAGACGATCCTGCGGCTCGCCCGATGACTCCCTCGTCGTTGACCCCGTGTCACTACTCCAGAAGAAGAGAGTCCCCTACTGCCCCTGCGTTTTCTTTTAAACTATCCACATCAAAGCTAGGCGCCCCCGTCCCGACCACCTTGGTCTCTCGACCAATCCTGAGCCTAGGATTTCCCGCCCTTTTGCGATCCCGCCGGCCTTTGATCTTTTTGCTAAGCAGCAGCCCCGGGTCCTGATCCTAGCTATCTGCCTTGCTGACCCGTGTTTGTGTTTGTATGCGTTTCTAACTGCGGGGCTCTCTGAGCTCGCCGTGGTCGTGCGATCTCAAATCCGCCCACGGCACCGCAGTGTGACTTAGCCTGGGAAGGGTCCTGTCCAATTCCCTGGCCCTGAGAAACCGTGGGGTAACCCCCCGAGGGGGCCCTCGGGTGAAAACTCAGGGTAGGTGACCCGACCACAAGGCCCTACGTGGGTGCGGGTGCGTGCTTATGTGGGGGGGTGATGGGGGGCAGTGCAGTGGTGGAAGCCGGGCGGCTCCCTGGCTCGGCAGAGCGGCTCCGTCGTTGTGGCACCACATAGCCCCCCGGGGTGCCAGTCCCCGTCCCGGGTTGACTGGAGCACCTCGCCTGGGTTGCCCCCACGAGGTATCGCTGCGGGGTCCGCGGGATTCGCCCGGCCCTTGTGGCTGGCCTCGGGGGTGGCGGCTCCGTCTCCTGGGGCTCCGGCGGTGGTCTCCTCCTCCATTCCAACGGCTCCCCTCGGCCTCTGGCACCTGCGGGCTGGGGAACAAACTCAGAGGCGGTGGGGTTTAAGGGTCGCCGTCCTCGTCGCCCCCGGCCCCGCCCGGGGCCCCTCGGAGCCCGGGGCTCCGTGGGGCCCATGTACTGCGCGAGGCCCCCGGGCACGGGGGGTGGGGGGACCCCGGGGTTTCGGGGTACTTGGACGGCGGGGCTCCCCCCCTCGGGGGCTGCTCGCCACGGCTTCAGTCGGCGGATGTTGACCACCATCTCCCGGCCCCTCTCTCCTCCCTGAATCAGCACCGTCCATGGTGAGATCTGCCGTCTCACAATCCAGGGTCCTCGCCAGTAGGTGGTCAGCTTCCCCACCTGTCCGGCACCGACGCGGGGAGTGTACAGCCACACCTCGGAGCCCGCAGTGTAGAAGGGGGGCTCCATACGGGGTCGGGCGCCCTGCTCTTGCCGCTGGTGCGCGGCCTCTCCGTGCGGGTAGGCTCGGCCCCTGGCCCCTCGCAGGGTCTCCAGAAAGTGCTCCACGGGGTGGCTCCCTTCCTCCCGTTGCGGCGGAGGGACACCGAACAGCAGATCTGCGGGCAGGCGAGACTCGCGACCAAACATCATTAGGAACGGGGTCTGTCCTGTAGAGGTGTGAACGGCGGTGGTGTAGGCGAACAGGGCATAGGGAAGGTGTTCGTCCCAGTCCTGTTGATTCGCGGCCGCCATGCGTTTAAGCTTCCCGGCCAGAGTCTGGTTCATCCTCTCTACCATCCCGTTCGCCTGGGGGTGATACGCCGTGGTTCGGTCCTTCTGGATCCCGAACTCTCGGCACAGCGCCTGAAATAGTTCGGCCTCGAATTCACTACCCTGGTCGGTAATGACTCGTTCGGGGATCCCGCACTTAAGTACGTAGTTTTCCACGAAGGCCCGGGCCACTACGAGGGCTGTTTTGTCCGGGATAGCCACCGCCACGGGGTAGCGGGTGAAGTATTCCACCGCTACGAGAATATATCGGTTGCCCCGGTGGGATCGTGGAAAGGGCCCCTGCAGGTCGATTCCGACCAACTGATTCGTCCGACTGACTCGGAACGGCCTCAGGGGTACCTGGTACCTCGCCGGATTTTGCCCACACTGCTGACAGGCCCGGCAGCCCTGCACCCAGGCGGCCACATCTTGCGCCAATTTAGGCCAGAGATACTGGCGACGCAGAGTCTCCCGGGTGCGCCGTTCCCCATCATGGCCCCCGAGCGGGTGGTCGTGTACCAGTCGTAGTAGTTGGGGTCGCACATGGGCGGGAATGCAGATGCACCCCGGCTGCCCAGCGTCGGCCAGTTCCCTCACCACCCCGTTTTCTACACACAACCGGGCATACAAACCGCTCCAGGGTCCTGGTAGTGCATCCTTCTTCTCTCGCAGTGCCGCCTCCACCGCCGCCAGATCCGGATCTCGCTGCTGGGTCTGTCTCGGTGCCACCTGTGAGGGTCTCTGTGGCGCACACTGCACTCTCTCTCGCTGGGGGGGGGTCAGTGGCCGCGGCTTCTCGGGGGTCCGTTGCCTGCCGGCAGCGTCCCCCCGTGAAACACGGGCAGGCCTCCTCCGCCCTCGTCTCGGCGTACACCGTGGGTCGCCTCGACAAGGCGTCCGCGTTTGCATGCGTCCGGCCAGCCCGATACTCGATTTGCAGGTTGTACTCCTGCAACTGCGCCAACCACCGGGCCATCTGCCCCCGCGGCTCCTTGAATGTAAGAAGAAACTGCAGAGCATAATGGTCAGTGCGTACGCGACATCTCCTGCCGTTACAAATACGGCCGGAACTGTTTGCATGCGAAAATCACGGCGTACAACTCTTGGCGGGTCACGCAATAGTTCAGCTCGGCCCCACTCAGGGTCCGGCTGGCGTACGCGATGACTCGTTCCGTCCCATCCTGTACCTGTGACAACACCGCGCCCAGCCCGCTGCTGCAGGCGTCGGTGTCCAAAATAAAATCGGTGGTAAAATCGGGGAAAGCGAGGGTGGGGGCGTGGGTGAGGTGGTCTTTGAGAGTGGTGAAGGCCGTCTGGCAGGCCCCCGTCCACTGGTAGGGGTGCTTAGGGGAGGTGAGTTGGGTGAGGGGGCGTGCAATCTCGCTGAATCCCTTTACAAATCGACGATAATAGGTGGCGAGCCCCAAAAATGATCTGATCTCCGTCAGATTCCTTGGCCGTGGCCACTCCACTACGGCGCGTACCTTCTCCGGATCGGTGCGCACGCCTGCCTCGCTGACGCGATGCCCGAGGTACCCCACCTCGCATTGTGCGATGTAACACTTACGTGGCTTGAGCTTGAGATGAGCCGCTCGCAGTCGCTGGAACACCTCTCGAAGCCTGGACCAATGCTCAGACAAAGATCTACTGAACACTATCACATCGTCCAAGTAAATCAGGCACTGTTCCCACTGCAAGCCCCGCATCACCAACTCCATCAACCGCTGGAACGTCGCGGGCGCGTTAGTGAGTCCGAACGGCAACACTCGAAACTCAAACAGGCCCATCGGGGTGGTGAATGCTGTTTTTGGCCGATCCTCCTCCGTCATCTCCACCTGCCAGTAACCGGACGCCAGATCGAGGGTGGAAAAATACCGCGCTCCTGCGAGACTGTCGAAGGTGTCGTCGATGCGAGGTATGGGGAAGGCATCGCCGAGCGTGACTGCGTTTAGTTTACGGTAATCGACGCAGAATCGGGTTGACCCATCCTTTTTCGTTACTAGTACCACCGGGGCTGACCAGGGGCTCGCCGAGGGCTGAATTATGTTATCGCGAAGCATGTCCCCAACTGCCTCTTTGATTTGGGCGCGTTCGGGTGCGCCCACTCGGTACGCAGGGAGTTTGATGGGTCGGGCTGCACCGGTGTCAATTTGATGCTTAACAAGGTCGGTCCGACCCACGTCCGAGTCGTGTTCGCTGAACACGTCGGCATACTCCCGCAGTAACTCGCGCAGCCGATCGGCCTCTCCCTTAGGTAAGTCCGCCCATGGTACATGTAACGCGTCGAGCAGGGGAACGACCTCGGCTCGGGGAGTCGGGCCGACTCGCCAGGCCAGGGCCTGCTCACCCTCAGGACGACCGGGGTCCTCAGCCCAGAGTGCGAACACCGAGTCGTTAGAGTGGCGTGCGTGCAGGGGGTGTACTGTGGCTATCGGTGTGCGCCGTCGCAGTATCGCGGGGGTATTGTGGGGGTTAAACATCCGCATAAACAATCGGTCCCCATCTGCGTTTACCAACGTGGCGGATCCCACAACCCCATACCGTTTTGCCAACTCCGGGTGAGGAGTTAGCATTACCTCCCCTGATGGTCGGAGCGCGGGGTCGGTGGGGGATGTTGCCACCGGCACCAGCATCTCGGTGAGCGGGCCGATGGTGACTGCCGTCGTCAGGATAGCGGCCACAGGTGCAAAGCGGCGGCGCGTCGGTTCTCGTCCCAGGAACGGTATCCGCTCGCCGTTGCTCTCCATGGTGGCGCATCGCTGGCGGGGTTGCACGTTGAGTCCCAGCCGTTCTAAGAGGTCGGTACCTGCGATACACTCGTGACACAACGCACTCGACACGTAGAACTCCTGGGTGCACACCTGACTGCCTATGCGGACCTCTAGGGTGGCTCTCCCCAGCAGCCCCATTCCGGCTCCGCTCGCAGTGTGCAGCGCGCGGTCCGGGGCCTGCAGGTGACGCACGTCGACCCCGATCGCGCTGCAGTGCGCTGCGCTCACGAGCGAGGCCACCGCCCCCGTGTCCAGCAGGATTCGGGTACGCACTCCGTTAACCTCCCCTTCCACCAGCGACGTGGCCCCCGTGATCCCCGCCACCAGCTCCCGTAGCCAGTCGCCAGGAGTCACCGTTTCTGTGGGCGTTGTTGCTGGAACCTGTGTGGAGATCACTCGCTCGCCATTATTCTCACAGCTTGTTTGTGTCGGGGCTACGTCGATTTCACCCACCGGCGGTCCCCTCTCTAGGGGGGCCTTAGTGTTTGACCTTAGCTCTTGTCTAGCTCGGGCGACCTGAGGACAGTCCCTCCTGAGATGCCCTCGCCGATCGCACACATAACACGCCCGGGGAGGGGTGGCGGCTCCGTGGTGGGTTCTCTGCCCACTCCCTCCTCCCCCAGTGCGCTGCTGCTCATATTCTGCTTCTAGAAGTGCTATCCTTCCAGTTAGCCCTCCTACCGTGGAGTCTAGTTCCCCCATCTCGGATCGGATGGTCTCAACGGAGGATTTCAGCTTGGTCATATTCTCACCTACGTGGGTTATCTTACCATCCATATCTCCGATGCCGGTCTGTAACCCAGCTACCCACCCCGGAGTTGTTTCGCTGGGTCTCTGGGGCTCCCTTGCCCGTCCCCTTACTGCGATGGCGAGCTCCTCCTCCTCGTCCGAGAGTAGGCTCGCTACGGCGCACTCTCGTCCCCTCCCTCGAGGCTGCGCGCGCTCACCAGAGAGCTTCTCGCATTTACGCGCGCGCTCGACAAGTGTGTTAAAGGAGAGGCGTGCACCGTCTATATTTGGCTGCCACCACGGGGTGCGTGCCAAATATCGCTGGACCTTCCCGGCGGCGAGGCTCTCAATTACTTTCGCCTCGTGCTCCGGGTACGCAAGCTGGGTCAACATGCGTACGTCCTCGGCGTAATCTCGCAGATCCTCGCCGGGCTGGCGGCGGCGTGCCTCTAAGGCCGCCTGCGCCTCCTCCTCGTCATAGGCGCCGAAGCGCCGTTCGAGTTCGCACATTAATTTTTCCCACTGAGTTTGTGTGCTTGCGGGCAAAGCTTCCACAAAGTCAGCTGCCCGTCCATCTAAATGTATCTCTAACTGCTGCAACGCCTCCTCATCCGACCACCCATTAACCTTTTTAGCCCCCCTGATGCTGCGGGCAAACGATTTCCATGATGGAATTCCTTTGCCCGTAAATGTGCATTTGATTTTAACCTGGGTTGGGGGGCCTCTTTCCCTTGGGGGTGCGGGGGATCGTCCCGCTCCTGACACCAATATGTGGGGGTCGCTAGCCCCCGAGATCCCTCCCTCGATAATGCTAACGGCCGGGCTAGCATCATCAATCGCCCCCCCGCTGCTAAGTTCCTCACCTATGGCGGGGGAGCCGTCGCCCGCGGATTCCCCTCCACCGCGGGTCCGCGTAATGGGCATGGTTAATTACCGATTAGTATTCTGCCCCTCTCTACTACGATACTTCCCTTTCCTAATCGCGCGCCTGCAACCCACGCGGAGCGAACGCACGCACGCCCACACACACGCCGCTCCGCGCACTCCAACTCAACTCACGTTATACTCGCGCACCTGTATCACACACGGAGTGAACACACGCGACACCCACTCTCGCACCGCTCTGCGCAGCGCTCCCCCGAGGCGAGCCGCAGCACTACAGAATCACTGCGTACCCACGCGCAACCCGCGCGCTCAGCTCCGCGCAGCGCTCACTCACGTGGCGAACCACTGTGCACACAGCGCACCCACACGCTCACACTGCACGACAAGATCACGCGAGACCACGCTTCGCTATTAATGATTTATTATAGGCCACCTGCGAATTGATGTTGAATCAGTGAGTCGACGAGGCTGGCCTATTCCACTAAACCTGTACCTATTCCCTATTTATCGGCTTACGATACCCTACTTCACCTCCCCACTCACTGTTTGGTGCCCGCGGAGGTTCATTGCTCTCTGCGCTAACAGCGTACCTCGATGCGTCGCACGGACGTCCGGGTCGCTGGCTGGAACCCCTGCTGGTCCGCTGGCCTGGAGAGAAGGGCGATTTCCCCTCTCCGCTCCTCTATTTATCCTCCCTACCTCAAAGGGGATGCTGCGCTGAACAATCGGCTCGTGCACCCCAAGCCCGTGCACGGCGGTTCCCCGGGCGCTGTTGATATGCTAATCAGTGTGCTGCGTGCAAGGCGTAAATCCTAATTAATCCCTTACCCTCCCTAACAATGGGGCCTGCGCGCTCAAGCGCAATTATCCCAACCCTCCATGACTATGCGCAACAGCCCCTGTGAGCCCGCTATTCATGCTGTCCCGTGCCTCCCCTGCTTGCCCCGTCGACTCGTGGGGGTGTGTGGGGGGAAATGCGCCTCAACCGCGGTGGCCGAATGCCCCACGCCGCGACCACACCATATTAAGGCCGGCCGCAGCGCCGCGGTGCCACGTAGCACGGGGAGGTCATCCAATTCCCTGATCGCCGGAAACCGTGAGAATTAATCCCGATAAGGGTCTCTCGGATAAAAACCGGTCGATCAGGTGACCTTCCCTTCCAGCTCTATGGGGGGGGGGGGGGGAATGCGTGCGGGTGTGTGCTTATGTGGGGCGGGTGATGGGGGGCAGTGCGGTGGGGGAAGCCGGGCGGCTCCCTGGTTCGGCAGAGCGGCCCCGTCGTTGTGGCACCACATATGTGTGTGTTTGTGTGTATGTGTATGTCTCTGTGTATGTATGTTTGTGTATGTGTTTGTTTGTATGTGTGTGTATGTATGTGTGTGTATGTCTTTGTATGTGTTTGTGTGTTTACGCTCGCATTACACAAATGTGTTGCAGGTCTAAGGCGTTCCTCGCGCAGCATTTCCGCTTTATTATTTCAGTCGTTTACTGCCGTACGCACCCTCACAGTCGTGTGTGTCTGCAGCAAGCGCGTGTATGTGTACCTATGGACGCGCGCGCGTGTGTTGTGTAGGGGGAACGGTAGTGTAGTGGTTAGCGTGCTGTCTGTGTCTGTGTGTGTCTGTGTGTCTGTGTGTGTGTCTGTGTGTGTGCGTGTGTGGTGTGTGGGGAGCGGTAGTGTAGTGGTTAGCGTGCTGTCTGTGTGTCTGTGTGTCTCTGTGTGTGTGTCTGTGTGTGTGTGTCTGTGTGTGTGCGTGTGTTGTGTAGGGGGAACGGTAGTGTAGTGCTTAGCGTGCTGCCTGTGTCTGTGTGTGTGTGTCTGTGTGTGTGTGTCTGTGTGTGTGTCTGTGTGTGTGTCTGTGTGTGTGCGTGTGTGGTGTGTGGGGAGCGGTAGTGTAGTGGTTAGCGTGCTGTCTGTGTGTCTGTGTGTCTCTGTGTGTGTGTCTGTGTGTGTGTGTGTGTGTCTGTGTGTGTGCGTGTGTTGTGTAGGGGGAACGGTAGTGTAGTGCTTAGCGTGCTGCCTGTGTCTGTGTGTGTGTCTGTGTGTGTGTGTCTGTGTGTGTGTCTGTGTGTGTGCGTGTGTGGTGTGTGGGGAGCGGTAGTGTAGTGGTTAGCGTGCTGTCTGTGTGTGTGTGTGTCTCTGTCTGTGTGTGTCTGCGTGTGTCTGTGTGTTTGTCTCTGTGTGTGTCTGTGCGTGTGTGGTGTGTGAGGAGCGGTGGGTGTAGTGCTTAACGCTACGCTGCGCTACCTACCCGGCGAACCCAGTTCCATTCCCGCTCACGGCCACCACCGGTGACGATTATTTGAACCTCCCCTAGGTCGACTCTGCCTCAAACGAGTAACTGCTGTATCGTATTAACATCGCCACTGGGGAGACAAAGGCGGCCGGCCGTGGTGGATACAAGTCCCGGGCGAAGCCGGGTAGTCGTCAAGCGACGACTTTGTCGTATTAAGTCGCTATACACAGCGTTGCCCGGGGGGAAAATACATTTTTACTCTTAAGAAATCTTTTCTACATTACATAGCAATGACAAAACAACTGTCTAATTACTTTTTAACCCGACGCGCAAAAAATATATTCTTTCTAAGTTCACTGTGCAAATACTCATTCAGCTGGCTGAGCGGACTGCCAGTATATTACGTACACTGTAGCCTGCTTATTACATTCGGTTAGTGCACTGCTTATGAAGCACAGTGGGTGTACTGCCAGTCTATAATGTGGACTGTAGCCTGGTTCTTAAATAAAGTTAGTCAATTGGTAACACGTAGGCTTTCGCTAACATTATTCATAAACACCGTTATTGGCTTTAGATCGCCTTATTTATTAATGTGTTGTAACACTCCACCACCCCACACGGACAATCAGTACAAAAGTGTCCCGTTGATAAAACAATCATAGTTCACTGCTTTACGCCACCGCTGTGTTCAAGCGTTCAAACACTACAATTAACATTTCTGATTAAAAAAACAACTGTATCATGATGTTTCAACCCCACGCGCCATTATGTTTCAACCACACGCGCCAAAAATCGATTCTTTCCATCTTCACTGTACTAATTGTCATTCAGCTGGGTGAGCGTACTGCCACTCTATAATGTACACTGCAGCCTGCTTATTAAACTCGCTGCTTGTACTGCCAGTCTATAATGTAGACTGTAGCCTGCTTAATAAGTAAAGTCACTCATTATGTAACACGTACGCTTTGCCAACCATTATTCAAAAACAACCTTATTGCCTTTACATCGCCTTCTTTATTAATGTGTTGTAACCCTCCACCACCCCACACGGCCAATCACTACAAAAGTGTCCCCTTCATAAAACACTAATAGTTCACTGGTTTAGCCCACCGGTGTGTTCAAGCGTCAAACCACAAAAAATACCATTTCAGAGTAGGACGTTTCGCTTATGCTCGATTCAATTACCAGCCAAACGTCCTACTCTACAATTGTCTGTCCGTCTGTGTACGCTCGCTTGCGAGCGATTTGCCCGGAGCCACGTACCGTGCCCCGCGATGGCAATAGGCATGTCAGTATTTTTTTATCCGTCACCTTTAATGTCGTTTTTTTTCGTCTTTTGTTAACTTTTGTATTTATTTATTTCCCCGCGCCGCTCCGAGCTTCCCATACAAACTATTGCGCCATCGATCCCCGCGTCTTTCATAGGAGAATATATTTTGAAATCTTTTCTATTAAGTTTGCTGCCACGCATATTCATATTTTACTGTTAAACAATTTACTTTCACGCATTATACTTATTCTTTATTCATGTGCATGACCATCCCAAATCACGCACCTTTCGTGGGGGAGACGGCTCATGCCAAGTTGCACGCTGGTAGTGACGGCAACATTTTTATTCCCTTAAAAATGCTTTACAAATACACTAAACGCTCACCTAAATTCTTCACTGCCTCATGTCCTGCCACATATCCACTTCTCCCGAGGGGGGTGCGGCCAACCGTGCGTTTTCTGTACCATGGCTTTGCCCACATTTACCTTCCGTACGTATCCGATATCTCGAGGATCCCCAAGCCGGTACACACTCATTTTCCAAGCGTCCGCGATTTTTGTGTTGCCTCACTCTAGAGTTTCCTGTAGCGAACCGGACTTCACCTAAAGCTAATGATCCGAGCCAACCGTCTACACCTTGAATTGTATGGCCAATGGCAGAGACGTGTTAACACCGCAAGGTGGAAACAGACTAGTCATACCGAAAGGCGTCAGGTCAACGTTTCGTTTGGAACCCCATAAATCGGGGGCACGCAACACTATTTTCACAGCGCCATAGTCGTGTTGCCCCATCGGAAGGGCCCCATTGGAAGGGATCTCCAACACAACTTGAGAGCACCACAGTCGTGTTGCCTCATTGCTAGCGAACTACAACACTACTCTAAACTACAGTTGGGTTTCCCCATTCGTAGGGATAATCAACCCCACTGTCAACCGACATTTAGTGTTGACGCTTTTGCGTTCAGCGCTATTGGTGGTCTTTTCCCACGCACGTGTCAACTTGCTGCACTTAATTCGAAGTTCTTTTTTCTCTTCCATAGAAACCAAGTATCCATGTCTACATCAAGCAAGGGAAAGCGTAAAGCGCAAACCACGACAACTAAACAAGCCAACAAAAAAGCCCGTACAACCAGCGACGAAGCACTCTCCATACCTGCACCAAAGCGCGTTATGACCGAACAACAAAAAAAGCTAAAACGTCAACGGGCGGCGTTTATACATGCTGCGCAAACGGCTAAAGCGTTGCAACAAAGCCGCCACAATAAAGCAATTACCAAGGCGCGTTTGCGCACCCAAGCTACTGCAAAACAACTTGAAGCCAGACGCCAATGCAACCGAGAGCTCATGTCTTACGCACGTGCCAACGAAACCCCCGAAGAACGCGACGCGCGACACCTACGCAACCGTGAGGTTACGTCGGACGCACGTGCCGCGGAAACCGAGGAACAACGCGACGCGCGACGCCAACGCAACCGAGAGCTCATGTCGGACGCACGTGCCGAGGAAACCGACCATGAACGCGAGGCGCGACGCCAACGCAACCGAGAGCTCATGTCTTACGCACGTGGCAACGAAACCCCCGAAGAACGCGAGGCGCGACGCCACCGCGACCGCGAGGCGACGTCGGACGCACGTGCTAACGAAACCGCTGAAGAACGCGACGCGCGACGCCAGAACGACCAGGAAGTTACGTCGGCCGCACGTTCTAACGAAACCGACGAAGAACACGAGGCGCGACGCCTCCGCGACCGCGAACTTACGTCGGCCGCACGTGCCAACGAAAGCACCGAAGAGCGTCAAGCGCGACGCCGAGTGGATCGCGAGGCAACTGCCGTGGCACGGCAAAATGAAGATGAACGCCAACTCTCAACACCACGCGCTGACGATGCGCAGCGCAGAGCTATCCGGGTCTCGACAAACTATCGAGACCTAATTGGCGCGGCATTCGTCTATTCACCCCACGACCCATATGCCGATATGCGCGTTCTCTAACTTGGTCTCATGGACAAGCGGTGTGTCCAATGCACTGCTTTAACGTTTGCAGGAGAACCCAAGGGTCTATGTTGTGCAAGTGGCAAGGTTGTATTGCCTGCTTTGCCACAACCCCCTTCGCCATTGAATCAACTGTTGTACGGGAATGGAGACTTGGATCGGCATTTCCAAAACAATATCCGGCGCTTTAACTCTGCATTTCAGATGACCAGCTTTGGTGCAGACGTTAAAGATCAGGGGGGCTTTATGCCAACGTTTCGCGTCAAGGGTCAAGTGTACCATAGATTAGGGTCATTGTTGCCTTTCGCTGATAATAATCCTCAGTTCTTGCAGATTTATTTCTGCGATGGTATCGACACCGCCACCAATGCTCGATTGAGCTTCACAGTTCAGAACGAACGAGATCGGTCCAAGGACCGTGAGGTGGTTGTGATGCTTCAAGACATGCTTAATGACCACAACGAGTTGGTGCGGCAGTTCAAAAACCATCTTGGGAATTTGACTACACCAGGCCAGCGCTTGATCATTCGTGGGGACAAAACACCTGGGGATGAACATCGTGGGCGCTACAACGCACCAACAGCACCCGACGTCGCAGTCATCATCTGTGGAGAAAACGGAAAGAAAAGGGACATTGTGCTTGAGAAATCAAGCGGTGTTCTGGTGCGGATTTCCGAATTTAATCCAACGTATGATCCACTGCAGTACCCCTTGATTTTTTGGAACGGGCATGATGGTTATCACTTTGATATATATCAAAACGGAGGGCAAAGCGCTAAAAAGGTGTCATGTATGCAATTCTACTGCTACATGCTCATGATTCGCGACGGTACTAAGAACCTATTGCTGTACTATCGTGAATTGTTCCATCAATTCGTCGTCGACATGTACGCCAAAATTGAATCTGAACGATTGGACTTTATTCGTTACAACCAAACAAAATTGCGCAGTGAATCTTACTTCCATTTGTGTGACGCGATGAATCAGGCAGACGCGGATCCTACTCAAATTGGGAGACGTGTCGTCTTGCCTGCTACGTTCACTGGTAGCCCGAGACACATGCACAAATACACTCAAGATGCCATGGCGTATGTGCGCAAGTACGGCCGACCTGATCTTTTTGTTACGTTCACATGCAACCCCAAGTGGGAGGAAATACAACGTCATCTATTCCAAAACCAAAAACCTACACATCGTCACGATGTGATCGCTCGGGTCTTTCGTCTCAAGCTTAAAAAAATGATGGAAGTCATCTGGAAGGGAAAAATATTTGGTGACACCATTTGCCACATGTATTCGGTGGAATGGCAAAAACGTGGGTTACCCCATGCGCACATCTTGGTTTGGTTGGCTACAAAAATACGCCCCAATCAAGTGGATCTCATTATCACTGCTGAGATCCCAGATTCCAACATCGACCCTGCTTTTTACACAACTGTCACTACAAACTTGCTTCATGGTCCATGCGGAAGGGACAATCCTTCCTCACCGTGCATGCTAAATGGCGTTTGTTCGAAGCGCTACCCCAGGCAATTCATTGTCGAAACACAAACTGACAAAGAAGGGTATCCTTTATACAGAAGACGAGATTCCAACCATGGTGGTCATACATTCAAAAAGACTATCCGTGGGAAAGAATTTACGTACGACAACCGATATGTTGTGCCATATTCGCCGATTTTGTGCAAAATGTTCCATGCGCACATCAATGTCGAATTTTGTCAGTCTGTGAAGGCTATCAAATACATTTGCAAGTATGTCTACAAAGGCAGCGACCAAGCTGTGTTTGAGGTCACTGGAGGCACTGAAAATTTTGACGAGGTTCGACAGTTTCAACAGGGCCGCTACATAAGCAGCAACGAGGCTATATGGAGAATCTTCAGCTTTTCCATCCATGATCGGTTTCCTGCCGTTGTCCATCTTGATGTGCATCTAGAAAACGGTGAACGCGTGTATTTTACAGCCGGCAACGTCGACAAAGTCCTTCAAGTGCGTCGCAATACTACATTGACTGCATTCTTCAAACTTTGCGAAAGCGATGAGTTTGCGCGTACGCTACTGTACTCTGACATTCCGTCGTATTACACTTGGAAGAACTACACTTGGAACCGTCGTCTCAAGGGCCTACCAGTGGAAGGCTGGCCTGGCGTTTGCAAGGACCACGCATTGGGTCGCCTCTATACCGTTCATATGTCCCAAACGGAATGCTATTATCTCCGTTTGCTTTTGATTAACGTCAGAGGCCCAACATCCTTTGACTCCATTAAAACGGTCGATGGACAACTTTGTGATACGTTTAAACAAGCGTGCCAAGGTTTGCACCCTCTGGAAAGCGAACATCATTTGCACCAGGCCATGCAAGAAGCAGTAGACTGTCGAGGACCGTCAAAAATCCGCGATCTATTTGCTATTATTTTGACTACGTATACTCCAGCTAATGCGAGAGACCTGTGGGATGCTTACAAAGATCACATGGCTGAAGACATTCTATTTCGCTATCAAAATGAGTCCAACGACCAAGGACTTGAACTGTCCGATGCTATGACTAATGAGGCTTTGATCTTGATAGAGAACATCACTTTGTCTATGGCGGGCCGCCCGTTGGAACACTTTGGTCTGGATACACCTCGACGAGACCTTCCAGTGCCCCTTTGTGCTGAAATTGTTCGGGAGCAGAACTACGATACTATTGCTCTCTCACGTTTAGTGGACCACAATCTGCCTCTATTGCAGAATGTGCCTGCGCAACATACGGCATATGTATCATTGATAGAGAAGATCTACTCCGGACAAGGTTCCGTCACCTTCCTCGACGCACCTGCTGGCACTGGGAAGACGTTCCTCATCAACACCATATTAGCCTCTGTCCGGTGCAAAGGAGATATTGCGTTAGCAACAGCTTCTTCTGGCATTGCTGCTACTCTTATGGATGGGGGACGCACAGCTCATTCCACATTCAAGCTACCACTGAATTTGACACGTGAAGATGCCACTTGCAATATCTCCAACCAAAGTGGTACTGCCAAATTGTTACGTGCTTGCAAAGTCATTGTTTGGGATGAATGTACCATGGCACACAAAAGAGCTGTAGAACTCCTCGATGACACTTCACGCGATATCCGCGAACCCCGTCAAGTCATGGGAGGAGTCTGTGTCATTTTATCAGGGGACTTTCGTCAGACACTGCCTATCATTACCCGGGGAACCATGGCGGATGAGGTCCATGCGTGCTTGAAGAAAAGCCGCCTTTGGACCCAGGTCGATAAGCTAAAGTTGACTACTAACATGCGCCTATTGACCAGTGGGGATTTGTCGGCTCAACGTTTTGCCGACACATTACTCCACATTGGAAATGGGACTATGCAGCCAATCCATAACGATGACATTACACTCCCTATCGACTTTTGTCATATGTTGTCGTCTCCCAGCGACTTAAAAGACAAAGTCTATCCTGATATCGCCACCAAACCTATGGGAGATGATTTGTGCACTTGGCTATGTGCACGAGCTATACTGGCACCCCGGAACGATGATGTCAATGCAATCAATGCTCATATTTTGGGGTTGCTGCCACAGCCTGCTGTGACGTACAAGTCGTTCAACAAGACACTTGAAAATGACGATGCAGTACGCTTTCCCACTGAATTTCTTGACTCTCAAGAATTGCCAGGCATGCCTCAACACAAACTCACGCTGAAGGTTGGCGCACCTATACTTTTGTTGCGAAATCTCAATGCTCCAAAACTCTGCAATGGTACAAGACTTTGTGTCAAGTCTTTGTTTCCAAACTTAATTGAAGCAGTTGTGTTGACTGGCAGTCACAAAGGGGTTGAAGTGCTATTGCCACGGATCCCCATTATTGCCGAAGATGTCCCATTTCCCTTCAAGCGAACGCAATTCCCCATTCGTTTGGCTTATGCAACGACCATTAACAAATCTCAAGGTCAAACATTCCTAATTGCTGGGATCAATCTACAAACGCCTTGCTTTGCCCACGGCCAACTATACGTGGCCTGCTCTCGCGTCGGATCCGCCAAAAACTTATTTGTCTACGCACCTGGCGGTATCACGAAAAACATTGTGTACCCACAAGTTCTCATTGATTAGTTTCTAAACTTCCGTAATCAATTATCTTTAAACACTTCACTTAAACACACTCTTTACTTACCTTTTTCTAACACTCCGTAATAAATTATTCGATACACTTTAACATCTTTCTCTGTCCCCACTTATGTACCCGCCACAAGCGCAACGCGTGCACATGCAAACCACAAAATACAAAGCCTCCAACTCAGACAACACGTGAGGACCCGTGCAACGCCGGGTTTTACTGCGAATTGCCAAAGTTGTCAATATGTGTGTCTGTTCAACATGTTAACCGTATTTCCCGACATGCAACAAACAGCAAATTTCGCATGGGGCTACTTTGCAGACTGTACACCATGCAAACATTCTCAAAATACACTTTTTTTTTTTTTGCACACTCGTCAACTTGTCAAGACCATCAGAGAACACATACGGGCAAGAAGCCATTCCTGTGCTCTGTGTGTAGGAAGACATTTGCAAAGTCATCACATCTTCAAAGTCACCAGAGAACACACACGGGCGAGAAGCCATTCTTGTGCCCTGTGTGTGGGGAGGCATTTGCACACTCATCAAACATGAACAGGCATCAGAAGGTCCACAATGATATGAAACTGAAATCAAAAGCTGAAATTCAAGGTGCTGCAATTGGTCCTGAAGAAGTTTCCACATTCGATCCCATGCAGTTGGATCCCGAGAGGTGGCTGGATGTAATGGAGTGGCTCGGGGATCAAACCGAGAGCTCGGAGTGACTGAAAAAATATTATGTCAGGTGGTTATACCTATTAAGCCGTATCGAGTACTTTTTGGTTATAATTTTGACCATTTACAGTTTTTGACGTGCACAGTGGTGGTTTGTAATGTTATCGGATTACTTGCCGAAGTGGTGTGATGAGCACTGGTTGTGAGACTGTTCAATTGTAGTCGTTAAGTGTTCCTGTTGAGCTAAAGTTGGAATGCGTATGTAGGTACATCTTTACTCAACATTTTAAACGTTTTTTTTCAAGTATAAAGCTTTTTTATTGGTATTAATCAACTTTAGATAGCCGATTTCAGGATGTACATTGATGACGCGTTCGTTGGATATATGGCCTTGACTTCAACATAGACCCACAGTGAACAAATGTGGTGAACTAATAAGGAAATCATGGGGAATGATACTTTAACGCTTTGGTATTCCTGGAACGGAAATAGTTTGCATTGTACTGGAAATGTAATAAATATTCCCTTCGAGTTTTCACGTAAAAATGATTGCAGATGAATAAAAACGTATTTTTAACAAATGTTCTTAATTTTATAATGTTCCTAGCAAAAACATGTTAAGCGAGTTTCAGGTGGAGGATCTCCGTCACACAAGTGTGCCCTTAACCGGCAGCATCTTGGCTGACTACCCGATTAACACGTGTTCCTTGAGGGGAAAGGTCCCCGTAGTTAATCGTTCATCAACGTACCAGTCCCTAATCCCGAAGTATGTCGGGGATAAACTGTACTCTATAACATGTAAACTGTAATACTATAAACGACAACACTACACATTGAACGGTTATAAACTAGTGTTTTAATTTACAACCATATAAACGGAGGTAAGGTATTATAATATTATTAGAAGCATTAAAATCACAGTGTGGTCGTATAAGAATCGCTAATATGTATGTATAGTGTACGTGCAAGGATCGGATAAAAAGTATTACAATTACAACATGGTCATATTACAATCACGATTTTCACTGCTAGATGTCATCGAATAACAAAAGACGGAATATATTTATATAAATACACGCACAAACCCATTATAAACTCATGAGATTATGATTCGTTACAATTATTATAACACGTGACGAATTCTTTAACAAACTGCAACACTCAAGTGACAGAACTCAACACCTAGCACCTTCAACTATACACATCATACAGCCAACTCGTAAATGGGGCGGTATATGACAGCCTTCGCTGCTGTCGACGGGGCCAAGCAGCGAGTGTTTAACTCCATTGTTTCAGAATCCGTGTCATCACCCGGTCACAGCGCCTTACCCAAACTACATCTCCCCAACAAGGCAGCCTTCCCTATGCTGTGTATTTTAGCAATATATTTACGGACGCACTTGAAGATAACAATTCGTCTAGAAAAGGCAGGCGACTTGTTCTACCAACATGATTTCAATTTATATCCGAAAGAAGTATGAGTTCATTCATGAGTAGTATTCACTAAGCACCGATGGCACTAACCTACACACAGTTATGATTAAGCAAAGTAAACATTAGTCGCTCATCCCAGCTCAGACATGATCATAGCAATTATTTCCAAATCCGTGTCGGGTCCCACGAGAACAGGGCACGTCCACAAACTCTCAAATTGTAAACTCACATTGCATACTCTAACATAATAAACTCTAACAATATAACCTTTAAACTATGAGCTATACATTGTAACGCTTTAAAATAACACTACAAACTAGTGTTATAGTAAACTATAATGTTGTGATCTCTCACAATATAAGCTATGAGCAATACATTATAACGCTATAAAATAACATAATAAACTAGTGTTACAGATTAGAACACCGTACATTGAAGTGTGATATTCGAATCTCATTCGAATTCTTAGCTTCACACAGTGGTCCTCTAAGAATCACACTATGCTCGTGAGTATGTAACATGTCTGTATCTATATATATAAAATCGTGCATGTCTGTCTGTCTGTGTGTGGATTTCGGACCATACGCACTTTCAATGGACGGCGGTTGCCCCTGGCAACGGCTAGCGACGCCTTCGCCGCTTTCATTGGACCTGGCAACGGCTAGCGACGCCTTCGCCAAGGGCTGCAGTTTCATTGGACGGCGGTTGCCCCTGCCAACGGCTAGCCACGCCTTCGCCACTTTCATAGGCTCCGTAAATAATTAAATAATAGCCATTACACAGTATTGTTCGAGCGCTGAGGGGGGGGGGGGGAAGGCACGCCACCCGTACCCTGCCTCTGCCGGCTGGACAATTTTGGCGAGGCCGCAGGCTCTGCACGCTACTAGGCCTCGACACCCACCACGCCACTCTGAGGTAAATTCATCAAAGTTTTTCCTACTCTTCACTCCACCCCCACCACAATGTGTGCAATTTATATTACTTTTAAACCCAACGCGCCAACAATCGATTACTTAAATGTTCACTGTACAAATAGTCATTAAGCTGGGTCAGCGTACTGCCAGTCTATCATGTAGACTGTAGCCTGCTTATTAAACTCGGTGAGCGTACTGCCATTCTATCATGTACACTCTAGCCTGCTTATGAAGCTGAGTGCGTGTACTGCCAGTATATAATGTGGACTGTAGCCTGGTTATTATAATCGATTCTTTATATGTTCTTTGTACAAATAGTCATTAAGCTGGTTGAGCGACCCCAGTTCCATTCCAACTCACGCCCACCACCGCTGACGATTATTTGAAACGGACCTGGGCCTCCCCTAGGTCGACTCAGCCTCAAACGCGTAACTGCTGTCGTGTGTGAACATCGTCACTGGGGAGACAAAGGCGGCCGGCCATCGTGGATCCAAGTCCCGGGCGAAGCCGGGTCATGTGTATGTGTGTATGTGTTTATGTGTATGTCTGCGTGTCTGTATGTATGTGTGTATGTACGTGTGTGCATGTGTTTGTGTGCATGTATGTGTGTGTGTATGTATGTGTGTGTATGTGTTTCTGTGTATGTATGCGTGTGTATGTATGTGTGTTATGTGTGTGTCTGTGTGTCTGCATGTATGTGTGTGTGTATTGTGTATGTGTTTGTGTGTATGTATGTGTGTGTTTGTGTGTATGTGTTTGTTTCTGTGTATGTATGTGTGTATGTATGTGTGTGTATGTGTTTGTGTGTATGTCTGTGTGTGTATGTATGTGGGTTTTTCTGTATGTGTTTATGTCTATGTCTGTGTGTCTGTATGTATGTGTGTATGTACGTGTGTGTATGTGTTTGTGTGTATGTATGTGTGTGTATGTATGTGTGTGTATGTGTTTCTGTGTATGTATGTGTGTGTATGTATGTGTGTTATGTGTGTCTCTGTGTGTCTGCATGTATGTCTGTGTGTATTGTGTATGTGTTTGTGTGTATGTATGTGTGTGTTTGTGTGTATGTGTATGTCTGTGTGTATGTATGTGTGTGTATGTGTTTGTGTGTATGTGTGTGTATGTATGTGTGTGTATGTGTTTGTATGTGTTTGTGTGTTTACGCTCGCATTACACAAATGTGTTGCAGTTTCTAAGGCGTTCCTCGCGCAGCATTGCCGCTTTATTATTTCAGTCGTTTACTGCCGTACGCACCCTGAAAGTCGTGTGTGTCTGCAGCAAGCGCGTGTATGTGTACCTATGGACGCGCGCGCGTGTGTTGTGTAGGGGGAACGGTAGTGTAGTGCTTAACGTGCTGTCTGTGTCTGTGTGTGTGTGTGTCTGTGTGTGTGTCTGTGTGTGTGTCTGTGTGTGGTGTGTGGGGAGCGGTAGTGTAGTGCTTAGCGTGCCGTCTGTGTGTCTGTGTGGGTGTGTGTCTGTCTGTGTCTGTCTGTGTGTGTCTGCGTGTGTCTGTGTGTGTGTCTGTGTGTGTGTCTGTGCGTGTGTGGTGTGTGAGGAGCGGTGGGTGTAGTGCTTAACGCTACGCTGCGCTACCAACCCGGCGAACCGAGTTCGATTCCCGCTCACGGCCACCACCGGTGACGATTATTTGAACCTCCCCTAGGTCGACTCAGCCTCAAACGAGTAACTGGTGTGGCGTATTAACATCGGCACTGGGGAGACAAAGGCGGCCGGGCGTGGTGGATCCAAGTCCCGGGCGAAGCCGGGTCATGTGTATGTGTGTATATGTTTATGTATGTCTGTGTGTCTGTATGCATGTGTGTATGTATGTGTGTGTATGTGTTTGTGTGTATGTATGTGTGTGTGTATGTATGTGGGTTTTTTTGTATGTGTTTATGTGTATGTCTGCGTATCTGTATGTATGTGTGTATGTACGTCTGTGGATGTGTTTGTGTGTATGTATGTGTGTGTCTATGTATTGTGTGTATGTGTTTCTGTGTATGTATCTGTGTGTATGTATGTGTGTTATGTGTCTGTCTGTGTGTCTGCATGTATGTGTGTGTGTATTGTCTATGTTTTTGTGTGTATGTATGTGTGTGTTTGTGTGTATGTGTATGTCTGTGTGTATGTGTGTGTATGTGTTTGTGTGTATGTGTGTGTATGTATGTGTGTGTATGTGTTTGTATGTGTTTGTGTGTTTACGCTCGCATTACACAAATGTGTTGCAGGTCTAAGGCGTTCCTCGCGCAGCATTGCCGCTTTCTTTTTTCAGTCGTTTACTGCCGTACGCCCCTGACAGTCGTGTGTGTCTGCAGCAAGCGCGTGTATGTGTACCTATGGACGCGCGCGCGTGTGTTGTGTAGGGGGAACGGTAGTGTAGTGGTTCGCGTGCTGTCTGTGTCTGTGTGTGTGTGTCTGTGTGTGTGTGTCTGTGTGTGTGCGTGTGTGTGCGTGTGTGGGGAGCGGTAGTGTAGTGGTTAGCGTGCTGTCTGTGTGTCTGTGTGTGTGTGTCTGTCTGTGTGTGTCTGCGTGTGTCTGTGTGTGTGTCTGTGTGTGTGTCTGTGCGTGTGTGGTGTGTGAGGAGCAGTGGGTGTAGTGGTTAACGCTACGCTGCGCTACAAACCCGGCGAACCGAGTTCCATTCCCGCTCACGGCCACCACCGGTGACGATTATTTGAACCTCCCCTAGGTCGACTCAGCCTCAAACGAGTAACTGGTGTGGCGTATTAACATCGCCACTGGGGAGACAAAGGCGGCCGTGCGTGAGTGGTGAGGGAGGGAGAGTAGTGAGGGAGGGAGAGTGGTGAGGGAGGGAGAGTGGTGAGGGAGGGACAGTGGTGAGGGAGGGAGAGTGGTGAGGGAGGGACTCAGCCGCAAAACGAGTAACTGGTGTGGCGTATTAACATCGCCACTGGGGAGACAAAGGCGGCCTGGCGTCGTGTATCCAAGACCCAGGCGAAGCCGGGTAGTACAGCTAGTGAATATATAAATTAATCGCACAAACCCAATATTAGCCCGTGAAATAATGAATCGTTAAAATTGTAATGACTCCGGACACAGACTGCAGAGGGTTCTTTTATTTAGCATTTAACCTCGTTACTCCCGCCTCTCCCATTCTCGGCGTGAACCTCCGTCCACACTTGATCCCGCCTTCCCTTCTCGAAATCTCTCTATCCTGTTGTCACCACTTGTCCCTTTAGTTGATGCACTGTCTTTGATATTGGGCGTGGAGCCTTCAAGTGCAACCTTGCGCATTTTTAACTGGTTCTCGACGCCAGTCCCACGCCCATGGTGGAATCTTGTGCATGTCGGGGCGTCAAGGGTTCGCACCACAGCCTTGAAGGATTAGGCAGGTCCCTGGCTTCTTTTGAAGAATTTGACCAGGCTCCAGGCACCGGTTCCTCGCACGTGGCGGATCCTTGAGGCACCCCGGGCCTCAAGCTATACATTATAACGCTATACAAAAACATTATTAACTAGTGTTATAGATTGTAGAATAGAACAACCTACATGGAAGTGTGATATTCTAATCGCATTCGAATTTTTCGAATCACTCCGTAATCCTCTTCGAATCACACTACAGTCGTACATGTATGTATGTAAAATGCCTGTTTGTAGTAAGTATATGTGCATGTAACATGTATGTAACATGTATGTATGTAATATTGGGTTTGTGCTATTTGATGCCATTGAGATTAACAGCAGTGGGCAGCTTGATCCTAATCCCACCAAAGTGTTATTCAAACAATTTTAATCCCATTCTGATCCTGCACCTTCCATTTCACATATGCCACCCTTGTTTGGCACGTCCATATTACATACATGTTACATGCATACATACTACATACAGACATATAACATTCATGCATATTACATAGATTTTACATGCATACATGTTGCATACAGACATATTACATTCATGCATATTACATACATACATGTTACATACTCACGAGCATAGTGTGATTCTTAGAGGACCACGGTGTGAAGCTAAGAATTCGAATGAGAGTCGAGTATCACACTTCAATGTACGGTGTTCTAATCTGTAACACTAGCTTATTATGTTATTTTATAGCGTTATAATGTATTGCTCATAGCTTATATTGTTAGAGTTCACAACATTATAGTTTACTATAACACTGGTTTGTAGTGTTATTTTAAAGCGTTACAATATATAGCTCATAGTTTAAAGGTTATATTGTTAGAGTTTATAATGTTAAGGTATACAATGTGAGTTTAAAATCTGAGAGTTTGTGAACGTGCCCTGTTCTCGTGGGACCCGACACGGATTTGGAAATGATTGCTATGATCATGTCTGAGCTGGGATGAGCGACTAATGTTTACTTTGATTAATCATAGCTGTGTGTAGGTTAGTTAATTGAAATCATGTTGGTAGAACAAGTCGACTGCCTTTGCTAGACGAATTGTTATCTTCAAGTGCGTCCGTAAATATATTGCTAAAATACACAGCATAGGGAAGGCTGCCTTGTTGGGGAGATGTAGTTTGGCTAAGGCGCTGTGACCGGGTAATGACACAGATTCTGAAACAATGGAGTTAAACACTCGCTGCTTGGCCCCGTCGACAGCAGCGAAGGCTGTCATATACCGCTCCATTTACGAGTTGGATGTATAATGTGTATAGTTAAAGGTGCTAGGTGTTGTCTTCTTCTAACAGATACTAACGTGCGTGTGTTGTCTGTTTTTAGGATTTGTCTATTGATGTTGTTCTTTTTATTGCGGCGTTTTTATGTTGAGTTCTGTCACTTGAGTGTTGCAGTTTGTTTAAGAATTCGTCACGTGAGCGTGGTGTTTTGCTTTTTGGAATTTCGCTTTGTTACAATTTGTGATTGTTATAAAATTGTAAAGATTCATAATCTCATGAGTTAAGAATGGGTTTGTGCGTGATTCTTATACGATCACACTGTGATTCTAATGCTTCTAATGATATTATAATACCTTACCTCCGTTTATATGGTTATAAATTAAAACACTAGTTTATAATCGTTTAATGTTTAGTGTTTTCGTTTATAGTATTACAGTTTACATGTTATAGAGTACAGTTTATCCCCGACATACTTCGGGATTAGTGACTGGTACGTTGATGAACGATTAACTACTGGGACCTTTCCCCTCAAGGAACACGTGTTAATCGGGTAGACAGCCAAGATGCTGCCGGTTAAGGGCACACTTGTGTGACGGAGATCATCCACCTGAAATTCTCTTAACATAGGAGCATTATAAAATAAAGACCGGACAAACATTTGTTAAAAATACGTTTTTATTCATCTGCAATCATTTTTACGTCAAAACTCGAAGGGAATATTTATTATGTCCTATGTTCACACATTTCCAGTACAATGCAAACCATTACCAAAGCGTTAAAGTGTCATTCCCCATGATTTCCTTATTAGTTCACCACATTTGTTCACTGTGCGTCTATGTTGTAGTCAAGGCCATATATCCAACGAACGCGTCATCAATGTACTTCCTGAAATCGGCTATCTAAAGTCGATTAATACCAATAAAAAAGCTATGTACTTGAAAAAACCGTTTAAAATGTTGAGTAAAGATGTACCTACATACGCATTCCAACTTTAGCTCAACAGGAACACATAACGACTACAATTGAACCCTCTCACAGCCAGTGCTCATCACACCACTTCGGCAAGTAATCCGATAACATTACAAACCACCACTGTGCACGTCAAAAACTGTAAATGGTCAAAATTATAACCAAAAAGTACTCGATACGGCTTAATAGGTATAACCACATGACATAATATTTTTTCAGTCACTCCGAGCTCTCTGGTTGACTCTCGAGCCACTCCATTACATCCAGCCATCTCTCGGGATCCAACTGCATGGGATCGAAGGTGGAAACTTCTTCAGGACTCATTGCAGCACCTTGAATTTCAGCTTTTGATTTCAGTTTCCTATCATTGTGGACCTTCTGATGCCTGTTCATGTTTGATGAGTGTGCAAATGCCTCCCCACACACAGGGCACAAGAATGGCTTCTCGCCCGTGTGTGTTCTCTGGTGACGCTGAAGATGTGATGAGTGTGTAAATGTCTTCCCACACACAGGGCACAGGAATGGCTTCTCGCCCGTGTGTGTTCTCTGATGAGTTTGAAGAGTTGTCGATTGTGCAAATGTCTTCCCGCACACAGGGCACAGGAATGGCTTCTCGCCCGTGTGCGTTCTCTGATGAGTTTGAAGAGTTGTCGATTGTGCAAATGTCTTCCCGCACACAGGGCACAGGAATGGCTTCTCGCCCGTGTGTGTTCTCTGGTGAGTTTGAAGATTTGATGCCTGTGCAAATGTCTTCCCACACACAGGGCACAGGAATGGCTTCTCGCCCGTGTGTGTTCTCTGATGACTCTGAAGATGTGATGAGTGTGCAAATGTTTTCCCACACACAGAGCACAGGAATGGCTTCTCACCCGTGTGTGTTCTCTGGTGTCTCTTAAGACTTGATGACCATGAAAATGCCTTCCCACACACAGAGCAATTGAATTGTTCCTTGCCCCCGTGTGCGTGGGGCTGTGGAGAGCGTCTCTGCTCCATGTGAGCGTAGTAACAGTAGCGGTGTTATCGAGTCAAAAGTACGCTATCGGCCGCAAGGATGTTTAGCGTCGAGTTTTGGATTTTGTTAACTGCTAAAACAAGAACGACACTCGCGTCTAACCGAGACGCAAAAAAATCCCGCTAATTTGACGACGAACACGTTTAAGAGTTTATCCGCGAAAATAGACACTTACTTGGAGATTCACGGTATATCGATGTCTGGAACCCGTCTGAAGATGTCGCCACGAACTCTCCCGACGCAAAGTCGCCTAACTGTCGACACAGCAATTGTGCTCGCCAGGCTGCGTTGTCTCGCGGTTGAAGGGCGATCAGCAGAGCGACGAGTCGAGCGTCCAACCTCATCAAGTTCCCTCTCGAAATGGCATTGAGCTCTGCTTCTGAGCCGCCTTATAACTCCCCCCCTAGGATCCAATTCTTTGTCTTTCAGGATATATGCATTCGATTGTTAATTTTGGAAGGTACAATCCGCATGTTTATTAACATACCGAAGGGTAATGTGCCCATTGTGCTTCATGCATGAATATGTAAGTGCATCTCAGTGTGTAATTGTGCGCTTATTTTGAATGAATGGAAAAACTTTGTCCTCGATTTAAAGTGAATGCAGAGAAATTAGCATGTAACTTTAGAAAAGGAAGAGAGCGGCCTTCTCGACGAGGGAGTGAAACCCAATAGGTAATATTCTTTAACAGCGTTACAATGGATAGGTTGTAGTTCATAGGTTATAATATTATGTTTCACTATGATAGAGCTTAACATGTGAGAGTCTACAATATCAGAGTTGATAAAATGCGACGATCAAGGGCGTCAATCGGGTGAGTTTGAACAGAGGCTTTAATCAAAGGCGTCATCCCATCACGGAACACCACCTCCCTGCGTTTATTACAGCAACAGAAGCAACTACAGCAGCAACAACAGCAGCAACATCACATTTCGAGGGCAACGCAGCTACTTCCGATTCTGCTGCCCAGCTGTTTGTAGTCGGGACCTTCTCTCGCAGGACCCCACACGTCTTTGGAAATGATTGCGATGATCATGTCTGAGCTGAGAATTAAGTCACTCAAGATTACTTTTTTAACCATAACTTTAGGTAGGTTAGTGTCATCGGGGCTCTGTGAATACTACTCATGAATGAAATCACACTCCTGTATGACCGACATTGTACTAATTTGGTTGATCGAGTAGAACAAGGCACATAACATGTCCAGACGAATTCTTATCAACAACAGTGTCCTTAAATATGATGCTAAAATAAATGTTAACACTGGATTAAACGTGCACCTCTTAACCCCTCCCTCACATTTACGACTAACAATTTGCATTTGCACATAACATACATTCAAGTACAGTAATTTTCTAAAACGACCAAATTGTCATTCTAAAATTTGAATGCCATTCTTACCCTCGACCCCCACAGTTCACATATCCGACCGTCGGTTCGATTGAACGGACAATTAACAAACATGTGTAGAGTTCCATTATAATACTTCTAATGAAATTAAAATACCGTACCTCCGTTTATGGTGGTATAAATTATAAAACCAGTTGGTAGCTTTTTTTGTCGTTTAATGTTTAGTGTTATTGTTTATAGTGTTACCAATTTACGTGTTTTTAAGTACAGGTGATTCCCGGTATACTTCGGTATTCTGGACCTGAACGTTGCACCGTCTCTCTGGGGAACCGTGTGGTGTGTGTAGCGAGTATCACGGGGTGGGCGGTTAGTGTGGTGATAGTGGTCACGGTCGGCACCGATGCACGCCCACCGCCACCACCCCTACTGGGCGGTGGACCTGCCACCACAAAGCAGCACGCGGCGGAGGAGTGAGGCGATCGCTGTCGCCACGCGAGCGAGGCCCCTTCGCTTCTTCTTCTTTTCGTGCATCTCCACCTGCACCTCTTCCGTTTTCTCCTCCGTCTCATCCTCCTCCATCTCCTCTTCTTCATCCTCCACCACCATCTCCTCTACCTCCTCCTCTTCCTGCTCCACCTCCATCTTGTCCATCTTCTTCTCCTCCGCTAGCAACACCTCTTCCTCATCCATCTCCTCCTCACCTTCCGGCACCACCATCTCCACCACCGTCTTCTCTTCCTCCTCCACCACCATTGTTTCCCCTTTGCCCGTCGTCTCCATGTCCTCCACCACGACCATCTGTTCATCCTTTGTTGTTTCCTTGTCCTCCATCTCCGTATTGTCTTTCTCCTCTCCCTCCGTGTTCTCCTCCATTGTCACCATCACAATCTCGTCCTCCTTTGCCTTCTCTTCCTCCGATTTCTCCTCCTCCTCTGTCTCTACCTCATCCTCCATCATCTCCTCCTTCACCTCTTGCTTCGTCTCCTTCTCCACAACCTCTGTCTTCACTTCAAAGGCCTGGACGAGTGAGGAGGAGGGCTGAGCTGGCTCAGATCTGTGAAGAGACAACACGACACCGTTCTAGATTTGAAGCTTTCGTGACTGCAATGATTCATATTCTTAGGTTTTTTCGGTAAAGTCACGTAGGTAAAAAACATTAAAAAGTAAAATAAAAAATAAAATAAAAATCACGACGTTTCGGAGGCAACACAAGCTTCCGTCTTAAGGTGGAACCGTCACAGCCACGACAGCTGTATCAGGTAAATGAGAGATTGCAGAAGCTACCACTCCGTTTATATAATGGTTGGAGAAGGTGGTGGGGCAAGGGCCACATACTTTTATTAATATGGTAAGGTGAGGCTTAAGACTAAGAATAGACTGCATAACAAAGACTGAGCCTTTGTTATAGAGAGGTGCGGTTTGTGACTCAACCTGTAACAGGGAGACCACCACTAGACATGGTAAAACTGTGATGGTTGTCTGTCAAACACGACACCGTTCCACCTTGCTGCTACGGCAGACATCGCCATCTCCCCATCGTCCGTGGGTGGAATGTGTGGCGGATTAATTCGAGCTGAATAGAAACAGCAATAACGACATTGCTAGTGAGTGTGCTTAGTATTGGTGCTGTCATTCTCATGGCGCCAGGCTATCCTTGGGATAGGTGCAGCTGTGTCTCACACAGACTGCTGTAGTTTCACAGTAGTGGGTGGCGTTGCTGTGCAAATTTAGCTGAATAATTTGGTTCTTTCGGTAAGTCACGTAGGTATAAAATAAAATAAATTAAATCACAACGTTTAGATTGTAACACAAGCAATCATCATAAGGTGGGAAAACCACAGCAATACATTTTCTTGCAATAAAGACATGGCCATCGAAACGTCGTGATTTAATTAAATTTATTTTATTTCATACCTACGTGAATTTACCGATATAACCAAAGAGTATGGATCCCTGTAGTCACGAAAAAAATCTAGATTGAAACTTTCTATATGTATATTCTAATTGACCCCTTGCACATAATGTCCTAAGCATTTCAAATGGCATCGATAGAGATCCTGAACGTCCACTGTGACGGAATGGGTGTGTATCTGTGTGGTCAATGCAGCAGCAATAATAGCCAAGGCGGGAAGCAAGATCTGAACTGTAATGGTGAAGAATGAGTGCACGGCCATTTGGTCGCTTCAACACATCCACGATTTTAAAAAAGTATCCGTCAGTGATTCGTGGTCGAGAGAGCCACCTCCCTGGACGTCGAAGGCATCTCAGAGTGCATTGCATGCGATGAGCCTCTCGCATCTCTCATCTCATCGCGTTTTAAATTGGACACCCCTCTCAGTGGTAGCTGTCGCTGTGCATTACAAAGCGACTTGGCAACTGGCCTGGAAACAGGCGATAGACAGCGAAAATCTCACGGTGGATGGAGGGTTACATGGTGAAGATATGCCCACTTCGTTATGTGGTCTAACCCAGAAACCAGTTATGAAAAATACATCTGTCCACAGTATAGCGGAATGTACACGTGGGGTTTGCAGTGTCTGTGAATTTTGAGAGCGCGACAGGGCTTGAGCACCTGTGCATCACAGCGACATTGACCTGGGTTTGATTTCCACGTTTGGCCACATTTTCCGTGTGGATTATGCAGCCACCTGTTCTGTGAAGGTTCTGCAGCTTTCTCCCTGTTACTGAACCCACACAAGCAATGCAAATCGTTCAATTTGGATCGCAAACTGTAGCAACTTTCTTGCAAAATGCGAGCAAACTTGGCAGAATCCTCCTGAAAAAAAGTCTTGAGACCGAGTAAGGCTGATGCTGCGTGAGAAGCATGGTAATACATAACAAAAATAAACACACAGGGCGCACACGCAGAGTGCTTTACCGTGGCTCAATGACTCCGGAGTTTGCTTTATCTTCTTGGAAGCCCTCTTCTCCAAAGCTCGGAGCGATTGGGCCCCACACAGGATTGGAGGACGTGGTGGCGGTGGCGGCGGTGGCGATGTCAGTAGTAGTGGTGCTGCTGCTGGTGGTATCGGTCTGGAGCCATTGTCGCTCGATCTTGGCGAGGCGCTCCTCCTCCTCGAGGCGCTTTTGCTCCACAAGACGCTTCTCCTCCATCAAGTGCTCCTCCTCCTCTTGACGCTTCACCTCAACGAGGCGCTTCTCCTGCATGAGACGTTTCTCCTCGAGGAGCTTCACCTTGCGAAAGCGCCTCTCCTCAAGTCGCTTATTTTTTTTCTCAAGACGCTTCAGCTCTATGAGACGCTTCACCTCAAAGAGGCGATTCTCCTCCATGAGGCGCTTCTCTTCCTCGACTCGCTGCACCTCAATGAGGTGCTGCTCCTCGACAAGGCGCTTCTCTTCTTCCACCCGCTTCTCCTCCATGAGGCGCTTCTCTTCCTCGACCCGCTTCACATCTATGAGGCGCTTCTCCTCCTCCAGATGCTTCTCCTTGAGACGCTTCACCTCGCGAAGGCGCTTTTCCTCCATGAAGCGCGTTTCTTCAAGGAGGCGCTTTTCCATGACCCGTTTCACGTCGTTGAGGATATTATTTCGAAGGCACTTCTGCTCCGTTTGGTGCTTCACCTTGGCGAGGCGCTTCACCTCATTGGGGCGCTTCTCTTCCATTGTGCATTTCTCCTTCGCAAGGCGCTTGTCCTCCTGGAGACGCTTCACTCCGCTGACGTTCTTCACCTCCCCAATGCTCCTCTGTTCACGCGAAGATAAGCACATGATCATTCAGACATGCGCACTCAGGACAAAATCTATTCTCGCAGGCACACAAACATAGACGGGCACATAGACAAACAAAAATGCATACTGGCACATCTATGTACGGATGCAAACATGCACATTAACTCATGGCATGACGTGATTATGGAGAGATGGAGTGATGGTGTTGGGAGATGGTGTTGTGATACGGAGAGGTGAAATTGTGGAATGTTCTGGAGAGACGGTGCCTTGTGATGGTATTGGCGCATTATGAGGCTCTATGCTATTGTATTGATTCTCGAATTGAATCTTTCGTGACTGCAAGCATTCATACTCACGTATGCGACTTTACAGAAAAAACCTAAGAAAGAGTCACGTACGTGACTTTACCAAAAAAACTAAGAGTATATTGTATCGAGTTGGTGGTGATGTGAAGAGATTGTGTGGTGATGTGAGGTGTAGTGATGTTTTGGTGCAATGGTGTGGGAGTGTGGAGAGAATGTGGTGTTTGACTCCCATAGACCCCATACACACCTTTGGGGAACGATTTTCATAGCTTTGGCCTGGGAAAGGGTCCACTTCATCCATAATGTCCCCCCACGTGGTCGACTGGCGCCATGACTCCCTGGCTACGGAAAACAAAATTAATTCAAAGGACGAGTAATGTATTAGAGAACGAAGCACGTGGATATTCACACAACTAATTCTGAGATTCTTGTAATTACCTCTTAACACATAACATGACCTACTGTTGATAAACATTAGTCACATGGCAGTAAAACATTACAAGTCATATTTTTGTAAGCATGTTGAGATCATCAATTTCATAAAGTTGAGACCCCAATTTAACCCAATATGGCTGAAACGCAGCTCTAAATCCATGCTGTCTGCCACACTTGACCGTTTACCTCTTCCCATCACCACCAAGAAAAATAATTAATCAGGGAGCTGCCTCCTCTGCATAAAAGCCACGTGATGTAGGTAACTGTGACTTACCATCATAGTCCTCCAAGATGTCAGCCCACTTGCATTGTCTGTCCATGTTTTTGGGAAGGAGTAGTTTCTGTTTGATGTTGGAGGGCCTGGGGAGGTTGTAAAAACGCTCAGATTTAGCAACCTTTTGAAACACTCATCCTCTCAATTATTACATATTTGACCACTCGCTGTACCAATCAAATCACTTTCGTGCCGTTTGTTTTACAAGTCCACTCACTCGCTTGTTTGCCCACTCACGCGTGCGTCAGATCGCTCACTCATCCACCCACGCGAACATGTTTATTCCAACTGCCTATTGCATTAAACATAATCGCCAGACATAACCGTGATGTTTAACCTCTAATCCAGACAAGCATGTTGATGCACAGCCCATTTGTATTAATCTACTGCTTGATAAAGGCCCCCCTATGTCTTGTAGGTCATTGGGGTCAAATGACCATACTTAAATTATTTGTTATAACCCGAGAATGACGTCGTAGGTCACTTGATGTCAGAGGTACCGCCCATGTGGCTGTGACATCACAGATAAGAGACGTCTATGGCAGCAGCTTGGGTCTGAACTAAAAGGCAGACTCCTCCCCCGCGTTGGAAAACATTCAATACATGTAATGCAGTGCACAATTATGCAGGCAATCAGAACACAATCATTATAGACATGTTAATCATGTCATATGAGATTTAAACAGGTTAGTTATGAACGTTTTAAATGTTGACTTGCTTTGGGTCTAAACAATGACAGTAACAGCAACATATCAGAGCATGCAAAGTAACCTAACTAATAGTCCTAATTTGGTTGCAGATAATCCAAATTCCAACATATTCAAAAATAATGAAGCTTTAGTTTGTAGTCAAAACGTGCATTAAAAATTAACAACACACATCGTCAACAGGGACGCTCAAGATAATTGGTTTTTACCCTTCTATCTGGCAACAAAACTGACACCTTTTTACAAGGAGTCATGTTTGCATAGACCGCAATACCTGCAGTCATAATACAAACAAAAGAACATAACTCTAATAATGTGCACTGTCCTTGAAGTTGATTGGTCCACACCCGGGACAGCTTTCCTTAGAGCCTAGTCTCACATGGGTTGGACCTGATGACGCCAAAAGGCGCACTGTAAAAAGGTGTCAGATAGAAGGGTAAAAAACAATTATCATATTTTTACTGGCAAATGAGGTTCCCACAGGAACGCTCACCTCGTTGACGATTCACTCTGCAAAGGCTTCTTCTGCTGCTGCTCACTCGTGCGCATTCCTCTCGACTGCGGGTGGAGGCGTGGCTATGACGTAACAGAGGTGACGTCACTACAGCGAGGCTCCGCCCCCACGCGCTTGGCGGGCGCACCACGTGGTGCAGTGCGGGTGGTTGCGTCACCGGAAACAGCAGAGCCCTCGGTTCGACATTAAACATTTGCCCCCTCGCTTTGTGCTGTCTTTGATGTCGCCGTTACTGCGGCGAGGACTGAAGCGATGCCTGGCCATCAGGCCTGGCATATACCTAGGCCTCAGGCTTCATATTTGTTCGGAGTTATTTTTTGTTTAATTGGAATTATTAACTTGCATTTCATTAATTACATTTCAAGCGTATAAACACCATAACATTGGTTTATTTACTTTTAAATTCAGGTTTGTAGTATAGTTATTGATCTGTAGTTATATTTAAGTGAGTGAGGTGGTTGTACTAAGTGTGAATTTGAGTTCCATGTAAATTATTATTGTGTAAAGGATTTGTCTATGTGCACCTATCCTGGCAGTGGTAATTAGGGCTTTTTATAATTAAGTTGTTAATGAGATTGTTTATTTGTGTGTGTCTGTTATCGATGTCTGTGTAAGGTTACATATCTATGTTTGTAGCTCTGTGTGTTTGTTAATTTATGATGGGTGGTGATGATGATGTTTCTTGATAATGGATGGTGGTGATGATAATGTGTAGTGATTATGATGGGTGGTAGTGATGATGATGGGTGGTGGTAATGATTGGGGAGTTTATGATGATGGGTGGTGATGGTTATGGGTGGTGATGATGATGGGTTGTTGTGATTATGGATGATTGGTGATGGTTATGATGAATGTTGGTTGTGATGGTTGGGTGGTGGTGGTGGAGACGATGGTTGGTGATGGTGAGTTGATAGTGATAATGATGATAATGGGTGTTGATACTGATGATTTGTGTTGATGATTATGGGTGGTGATGAGTAAATGAGCAACCACCAGACACATAACAGCAACAGAAGTAACTAAATCAGCACCAATAACAGCAGCGACAACAGCAGCAGCAACAACACATTTTGAAGGCGACGCAACTACTTCCGATTCTGCTGTTTCTGCTGCTCGACTATTTGTAGACAGGACCTGCTCTCGCGGGACCCCACACGTCTTTGGAAATGATTGCGATCATGTCTGAGCTGAGAATTAAGTGACTAAACGTTACTTTGTTTAACCATAACTGTGTGTAGGTTAGTGTCTGGGGGCTTAGCGAATACTACTCATGAATGAACTCGCACTCCTTTATGACCGACATTCTACTAATTTTGGTTGATCGAGACGAACAAGGCACGTGCCATGTCCAGAATAATTTTTATTACCAATATTGTCCTTAAATATGATGCTAAAATAAACATTAACACTGTATTAAACCTGCACCTCTTAACCGCTGCCTCGCATTTACGACTAACAATTTGCATTTTACACGTAACATGCAGTCAAGCACAGTAAAATGCTAATACGACAATATTGTTATTCTAGGAATTTAATATTGTTATTCTAGGAATTTAAATTCTAAAATGCTAATACGACAATATTGTTATTCTAGGAATTTAAATTCGATTCTAACCCTGCACCCCCAACAGTTCGCATATCCAACCCCCGGTTTAATGGAACGTTCGCTTTACATACATATGAGCAGAGTACGATTATAATACTTCTAATGAGATTTGAATACCGTACCTCAGTTTATGGTGTAATGAATTAGGAAACCAGTCTATAGTCATTTAAAGTTGAGTGGTATCGTTTATAGTGATACAGCTGAAGTCATAGAGATGAAACGGCCTAAGTGTGTACGAATGTAGATAGGGCGTCGCCGTTGGTTCGTCCACCCATCGCGCCTCAAGACTTATGTCCGTCCCCACCCGGACAGCTCATCCCCATGTCCTGTACAGCCCAAGTCTGGTGTGCCCCACGTGGTGGGGCTCTCGGCAACGGAAACCGTACACCAAAGGAAATGTGTTGTGGCGCTCACAGTTTCCTAGCCCCTGAGGCCCGGGGTGCTTCAATGATCTCCCGCGTGTGAGGAATCGGTGCCTGGAGCCCAGTCATGTTTCTCAAAAGAAGCCAGGGACCTGCCTAACCCTTCAAGGCTGTGGTGCGAACCCTTGACTCCCCGAAAGGCACAAGATTCCACCATGGGCCTTTAACGCGGTTTTAGACCCCAGGCGTCACGATATAGCAACGACGACGACGAGACAGCAACCAGCCAACACAGCCCCAAACCTCGTTCCTCCCCCTCTCTCATTCTCGGCGTGAACCTCCGCCCATACTTGGTCTCGCCTTCCCTTCTCGATCTCTCTCTATCTTGTTGTCACCACTTGTCCCTTAGTTGACGCATTGTCTTTACATCACCCACCTCTATGACCTCTACCTGTCCCCGCCATGGGCGGAGCAACTTGGATTTTCCTGGTGGCACCTGTAGGCAATACAACCATGCCCTGTCCCCCACTGCCCATGGAAGCACGTGTTCCCGCTGCCCCGAGTTATTTTCATTAGCGGATTGCGCTCTGGTGGGGAAAGGTCCTCGTTATGAATCGTTTTGCAACGTTCAGGTCCAGAATACCGAAGTACACCGGGAATCACCTGTACTTAAAAACATGTAAATTGATAACACTATAAACAATAACACTAAACATTAAACGACAAAAAAACCTACCAACTGGTTTTATAATTTATACCACCATAAACGCAGGTACGGTATTTAAATCTCATTAGAAGTATTAAAATCGCACTCTACACATATTTATGTAAATTATCTGTTCAATCGAACCGGGGGTCGGATATGTGAATTGTGGGGGGTACAGGGCAAGAATCGCATTTAAATTTTAGAATAACAATATTGTCGTATTAGCATTTTACTGTGCTTGAATGTATATTATGTGCAAGTGCAAATCGTTAGTCGTAAATGCGAGGGAGGGTTAAGAGGTGCACGTTTAATCCAATGTTAACATTTATTTTAGCATCATATTTAAGGACACTGTTGTTGATAAGAATTCGTCTGGACATGGCACGTGCCTTGTTCTACTCGATCAACCAAAATTAGTACAATGTCGGTCATACAAGAGTGTGATTTCATTCATGAGTAGTATTCACAGAGCCCCGATGACACTAACCTACCTAAAGTTATGGTCAAACAAAGTAATCTTGAGTGACTTAAGTCTCAGCTCAGGCATGATCATCGCAATCATTTCCAAAGACTTGTGGGGTCCTGCGAGAGCAGGTCCCGACTATAAACAGCTGGGCAGCAAAATCGGAAGTAGCTGCGTCGCCCTCGAAATGTGATGTTGCTGCTGTTGTTGTCGCTGCTGTTGTTGCTGCTGTAGTTGCTTCTGTTGCTGTGATATACGCAGGGAAGTGGTGTTCCGTGATGGGATGACGCCTTTGATTAAAGCCTCTGATCAAACTCACCCGATTGACGCATTTGATCAACTCTGATATTGTAGACTCTCACATGTTAAGCTCTATCATAGTGAAACATAATATTATAACCTATGAACTACAACCTATCCATTGTAACGCTGTAAAATAATATTACCTATTGGGTTTCATTCCCTCGTCGAGAAGGCCGCTCTCTTCCTTTTCTAAAGTTAAATGCTAATTTCTCTGCATTCACTTTAAATCGAGGACAATGTTTTTCCATTTATTCAAAATAAGCGCACAATTACACACTGAGATGCACTTACATATTCATGCATGAAGCACAATGGGCACATTACCTTTCGGTATGTTAATAGACATGCGGATTGTACCTTCCAAAATTAACAATCGAATGTAAATATCCTGAAAGACAAAGGATTGGATCCTAGGGGGGGGAGTTATAAGGCGGCTCAGAAGCAGAGCTCAATGCCATTTCGAGAGAGAACTTAATGAGGTTGGACGCTCGACTCGTCGCTCTGCTGATCGCCCTTCAACCGCGAGACAACGCAGCCTGGCGAGCACAATTGCTGTGTCGACAGTTAGGCGACTTTGCGTCGGGAGAGTTCGTGGCGACATCTTCAGACGGGTTCCAGACATCGATATACCGTGAATCTCTAAGTAAGTGTCTATTTTCGCGGATAAACTCTTAAACGTGTTCGTCGTTAAATTAGCGGGATTTTTTTGCGTCTCGGTTAGACGCGTGTGTCGTTCTTGTTTTAGCAGTTAACAAAATCCAAAATTCAACGCTAAACATCCTTTCGGCCGATAGCGTACTTTTGACTCGATAACACAGCTGCTGTTACGACGCTCACATGGAGCAGAGACGCTCTCCACAGCCCAACGCACACGGAGGCAAGAAGCCATTCAATTGCTCTGTGTGTGGTAAGTCCTTTTCACGGCCATCACATCTTCATAGTCACCAGAGAACACACACGGGCGAGAAGCCATTCATATGCTCTGTGTGTGGAAAGGCATTTGCACAGTCATCAAATCTTCAAACTCATCAGAAAACACACACGGACGAAAAGCCATTCCTGTGCCCTGTGTGTGGGAAGGCATTTTCACAGTCATCATCCATGAACAGGCATCAGAAGGTCCACAATGATAGGAAGATGAAATCAAAAGGTGGAATTCAAGGTGCTGCAATGATTCCTGAAGATAATTCCACTATCGATCCCATGCAGTTGGATCCCGAGAGATGGCTGGATGTAATGGAGTGGCTCGAGGATCAACCCGAGAGCTCGGGGTGACTGAAATATAATGTTGCATGTAGTTATACCTATTAAGCTGTCTTGAGTACTTTTGTGTGTAATTCTGACCCTTTAGTTTTACAGTTCGTTTGAGAGTTTCTTGACGTGCAGGTGGTGATTTTTGATTTTGTCGGATTTAAGTCTTCCTGTTGAGCTAAAGTTGGAATGCATATGTAGTTAGATCTTTACTCAACATTTTAAACGGGTTTTTTTTTCAAGTATAAAGCTTTTTTGGATGGTAATAATCTGCTTTGGTATGTACATTGATGACGCGTTCGTTGGATATATGGCCTTGACTTCAACATAGACGAGCAGTGAACAAACGTGGTGAACTAATAAGGGCATCATGGGTAATGATACTTTAACGCTTTGGTATTCCTGGAACGGATATGGTTTGCATTGTACTGTAATTGTTTGAACATAGAACATAATACATATTCGGTTGGAGTTTTAACGTAAAAATTATTGCAGATTAATAAAAACGTATTTTAACAAATGTTTGTCCGTTTATTTATTTTACAATGTTCATAGCAAAAACGTGTTTTAAGCGAGTTTCAGGTGGAGGATCTTCGTCACACAAATCTGCCCTTAACCGGCAGCATCTTGGATGTCTCCCCATTAACATGTGTCCCTGGAGGGGAAAGGTCCCCATTATAAATGTATTCGCAACGTTACGGTCCCTAATCATCAAGTATGACGTGTGAACTGTAACACTATCAACGATAACAAAAATAGTTAAAATACTATAATCTATTAACTAGTTTCATCATTTATAACACCAACAACAGAGGTACGGTATTATTAGTTTTGAACAAAATAAATGGAAGTTCGTGATTATAATCGCATAATAATTATAATCGCACTGTGATAATGTTAGAATCACACTGTGGCCATATGCATGTTAAGTAAATGCGAACCGGGGGTAGGATTTGCAAGATTTGAATCTCATTACAATTATTAAAATCCCACTGTAGTCGTATTAGAATAAAACTGTCCACTGTTGGATGAATGTCATGTTAATTGAATCGAATAGCTATGTACGGTATGTAAACAGATAAAATGTATAACAATCACATATTATAACATAATTACATTTCATATCATTTGAAAAACATACGTTCATTAAAAAAAAAACTGAGAATTTCGTGTATAATAGTGTACGTGCAAGTGAACTGTGCTCGTATGTACGTATGTAATATGCATCTATGGCCTTTGGACATGCGAACCGGTGGTCGGATATGCGAACGGGGGGGTGCAGGATTATGATCGGATTAAAATGATTAGAATAACACTAGGGTCGTATTAGAATTACACTGAGCTAGAATGTATGTTATATGTAGATGTACATCGGGAGTCGTTAATGCGGCCTGGGTGGTGCCAGATTTAGAATTGCATCAAAATTATTAAAATCGCACCATGGTCGTATTAGAATCAAGCTGCCCACTGCTGGTAGAATGTTCCATCTCAATGGAACCGAATAGCAATATACATCTTCTTGGTTCTTTCGGTAAAGTCACGTACAAGGGAAGTAATAAAATAATAAAAATAAAACATAATAAAATAATTCTCACGACGTTTCGGCCACAACGCAAGCAGCCGTCCTAAGGTGGAGAACAGGTCCGTCAAGTAGACAGAGTCTGAATGTCACGCTCCAGGCTTGGAGCGACTATTTATGCTGGGATTTAGGAGCGAAGAGCGTCTTGACAAAATAATTTGCATATCAAGAGGATTTTAGCATATTTGTGGGAAATGGAGATATGCGATTAGCATTACTTGTGAACTGCGTAGGAGGTTTGGCGAGGGGTTTAAAGTCATTATGCCCGTGCATTATGCAGGATTAGCAGCATCAAAGGGAGGGAGTAAGGTCAGAATTAATAATATACAGTATTGATATTGGGCGTGGAGCCTTCAAGCGCAACCTTGCACATTTTGACCTGGTTCTCGACGTCCATCCCTCGCCCATGGTAGATTCTTGTGCATTTCGGGGCGTCAAGGGTTCGCACCACAGCCTTGAAGGATTAGGCAGGTCCCTGGCTTCTTTTGAAGAATATGACCAGGATCCAGGCACCGGTTCCTCGCACGTGGCGGATCCTTGAGGCACCCCGGGCCTCTGGGGCTCGGAAACTGTGGGCATCACAAGACATTTCCTTTGGAGTACGGTTTCCGTTGCCGAGCGCCTCACCACGTCGGACACACCAGACTTGGGCTGTACAGGACATGGGGATGAGCTGTCTGGGTGGGGACGGACATACGTCTTGAGGCGCGATGGGTGGATGAACCAACGGCGACTTCCTAAATACATTCGTTACACACTGCAGCCATTTCACTTCTATGACTTCTACCGTACCTGTCAATTGACGGAGCAACTTGGGGATATACCCGGTGGCACCTGTGGGCAAACAAGCATGCCCTGTCCCCGACCGCCCATGGAAGCACGTGTTTCCACCGCCTTGTGTTCTTTTCATTAGCGGCTTGCGGAAAGTAGAGCCCGTGTCGTCATCGGGGTCTGTGCTGAAGTCGGGGCTCGGAGTCAGGTGGAACGGGGAGCCAGGGGCAATGGAGTCGGGATAGGAAAGAGCGCAGCGCCAGGGCTGGAGGTGGCTGCGCTCCTCGGCCGGCCGTGTTGGCTGAGCCCACGGCCGGCGCAGAGGAGGCAGCACGGGGCAGCCGACTGTGTCGGGGGCACCAGTGGGACCGAGCCCGGCAGCCCTCACCCCTGGGAAGTTGGTACACCTGGTGTATGTCAATAACTTTAATAAACACTCGGCGAAAGCCCATAAACCTCACATTCGTCTCCGAGTGCGTCCTGGGAACTTCTCTACATATGTATAATAGTGTACGGGCATGTGAACTGTGCTCGTATGTATGTAATGTGTATGCATGCCATTTGGACTTGCGAACCGGGGGTCGGATATGCGAACTGGGGCGTGCAGGATTAGGAATCGGATGAAAATTATTAGAATAACACTCTGGTAGTATTATAATTACACTGAGCTAGAGTGTATGTTATATGTAGATGCGCATTGGGAGTCGTAAATGCAAACAGGGAGGTGCTCGGTTTAGAATAGCATCAAAATTAGTATAATAATAATAATAACGTGGTCCTATTAGAATCACACTATCTACAGCTGCCGATGTTCGGGTGGCGGCCGTCGATTCGGGCTCTGCTGTTTCTTTCTTCGCCTGGATGTTGCTGTTGCTGCTTCTGCAGTTGTTGCTGCTGTTGCTGTTGTTGCTGCTGCTGTCGTCGCTGCTGCTGTCGTCGCTGCTGCTGTTGTTACTGCTGTTGGTGTTGTTGCTGTTGCTGCTGCTTCTGTTGTTGCTGTTGTTGCTGTTGCTGCTGCTGCTGTTGTTGCTGCTGTTGTTGCTGCTTAATATGCTTCAGTTCCAGTGGTGTTCCGTGATGGGATAGCAAACTTTGATAAAATACTTTTATCAAACGAGTCATTACAATTGTAACGATTTATAATTGCAGGGGCTTATGTTTGGGTTGTGCGATTATTTTATATATTCATACTAAATATTGCTATTTGATGCCATTGAGATGGAACATTCATCCAGCAATGGATAGCTTGATCCTAATACCACCAAAGTGTGATCCTGCACCTTCCGTTTCACATATCCCACCCTTGGATCGCACGTCCATATTACAAACAGACATATTACATACAGACATATTACATACAGACATGTTACATACTCACGAGCATAGTGTGATTCTTAGAGGACTATGGTGTGAAGCTAAGAATTCGAATGAGATTCGAATATCACACTTCAATGTACGGTGTTCTAATCTGTAACACTAGTTTATGATGTTATTTTATAGCGTTATAATGTATCGCTCATAGCTTATATTGTTAGAGTTCACAACATTATAGTTTACTATAACACTAGTTTGTAGTGTTATTTTAAAGCGTTACAATGTATAGCTCATAGTTTTAAGGTTATATTGTTAGAGTTTATAATGTTAGAGTATACAATGTGAGTTAATAATTTGAGAGTTTGTGGACGTGTCCTGTTCTCGTGAGACCCGACACGGATTTGGAAATAATTGCTATGATCATATCTGAGCTGAGATGAGCGACTAATGTTTACTTTGTTAAATCATAACTGTGTGTAGGTTAGTGCTATCGGGGCTTAATGAATACTACTCATGAATGAACTCATACTTCTTTCGGGTATAAATTTAAATCGTGTTGGTAGAACAAATCGCCTGTCTTTTCTAGACGAATTGTTATCTTCAAGTGCGTCCGTAAATATACTGCTAAAATACACAGCATAGGGAAGGCTGCCTTGTTTGGGAGATGTAGTTTGGCTAAGGCGCTGTGGCCGGGTGATGACACGGATTCTGAAACAATGAAGTTAAACACTCGCTGCTTGGCCCGGTCGACAGCAGCGAAGGCTGTCATATACCGCCCCATTTACGAGTTGGATGTATAATGTGTATAGTTGAAGGTGTTAAGTGTTGTCTTCTTCTAACAGCTACTAACGTGCGTGTATTGACTGTTTTTTGGATTTGTCCATTGATGTTTTTCTTTTTATTGCGGCCTTTTTTTGTTGAATTTTGTCACTTGAGTGTTGCAGTTTGTTTAAAAATTCGTCACGTGAGCGTGGTGTTATGCTTGTGGGAATTTCGCTTTGTCACAATTTGTGATTGTTTTAATAATTGTAACGATTCATAATCTCAAGAGTTTATAATGGGTTTGTGCGTGTATTTATATAAATATATTCCGTCTTTTGTTATTCGATGACATCTTGCATTAAAAATCTTGATTGTCATATGACCATGTTGTAATTGTAATAAATTTTTATCCGATCCTTGCACGTACACTATACATACATATCAGCATAGTGCGATTCTTATACGACCACACTGTAATTCTAATGCTATTATAATACCTTACCTCAATTTATATGGTTATAAATTAAAACACTAGTTTATAATCGTTTAAAGTTTAGTGTTATCATTTATAGTATTACAGTTTACATGTTATAAGGTACAACATACTTCGGGATTAGGGACTGGTACGTTGATGAACGATTAACTACTGGGACCTTTCCCCTCAAGGAACACGTGTTAATCGGGTAGACAGCCAAGTTGCTGCCGGTTAAGGGCACACTTGTGTGACGGAGATCCTCCACCTGAAATTCTCTCATATTTTTGCTAGGAACATTATAAAATAAAGACCGGACAAACATTTGTTAAAAATACTTTTTATTCATCTGCAATCATTTTTACATCAAAACTCGAAGGGAATATTTATTGTGTCCTATGTTCACAAATTTCCAGTACCATGCAAACCATTTCCGTTCCAGGAATACCAAAGCGTTAAAGTATCATTCCCCATGATTTCCTTATTAGTTCACCACATTTGTTCACTGTGCGTCTATGTTGTAGTCAAGGCCATATATCCAACGAACTTGTCATCAATGTACATCCTGAAATCGGCTATCTAAAGTCGATTAATACCAATAAAAACAGCTATATGCTCGAAAAAAAACCGTTTAAAATGTTGAGTAAAGATGTACCTACAGACGCATTCCAACTTTAGCTCAACAGGAATACCTAACGACTACAATTGAGCCCTCTCACAGCCAGTGCTCATCACACCACTTCGGCAAGTAATCCGATAACATTACAAACCACCACTGTGCACGTAATTAAACTCACAAAAACTGTAAATCTAAAATGGTCAAAATTACACACAAAAGTACTCGATACGGCTTAATAGGTAAAACCACATGACATAATATTATTTCAGTCACCCCGAGCTCTCTAGTTGACTCTCGAGCCACTCCATTACGTCCAGCCATCTCTCGGGATCCAACTGCATGGGATCGAAGGTGGAAACTTCTTCAGGACTCATTGCAGCACCTTGAATTTCAGCTTTTGATTTCAGTTTCCTATCATTGTGGACCTTCTGATGCCTGTTCCTGGTTGATGAGTGTGCAAATGTCTTCCCACACACAGAGCACAGAAACGGCTTCTCGCCCGTGTGTGTTCTCTGGTGACTCTGAAGATGTGATGACCGTGCAAATGTCTTCCCACACACAGGGCACAGGAACGGCTTCTCGCCCGTGTGTGTTCTCTGGTGTCTCTGAAGATGTGATGACCGTGCAAATGTCTTCCCACACACAGGGCACAGGAATGGCTTCTCGCCCGTGTGTGTTCTCTGGTGTCTCTTAAGATGTGATGACCGTGAAAAGGACTTCCCACACACAGAGCAATTGAATGGCTTCTTGCCTCCGTGTGCGTGGGGCTGTGGAGAGCCTCTCTGCTCCATGTGAGTGTAGTAACAGCAGCGGTGTTATTGAGTCAAAAGTACGCTATCGGCCGCAAGGATGTTTTGGATTTTGTTAACTGCTAAAACAAGAACGACACTCGCGTCTAACCGAGACGCAAAAAAATCCCGCTAATTTAACGACGCGAAAATAGACACTTACTAGGAGATTCACGGTATATCGATGTCTAGAACCCGTCTGAAGATGTCGCCACGAACTCTCCCGACGCAAAGTCGCCTAACTGTCGACACAGCAATTGTGCTCGCCAGGCTGCGTTGTCTCGCGGTTGAAGGGCGATCAGCAGAGCGACGAGTCGAGCGTCCAACCTCATCAAGTTCCCTCTCGAAATGGCATTGAGCTCTGCTTCTGAGCCGCCTTATAACTCCCCCCCTAGGATCCAATCCTTTGTCTTTCAGGATATTTGCATTTGATTGTTAATTTTTGAAGGCACAATCCGCATGTCTATTAACATACCGAAGGGTAATGTGCCCATTGTGCTTCATGCATGCATATGTAAGTGCATCTCAGTGTGTAATTGTGCGTCTATTTTGAATAAAAACTTTGTCCTCGATTTAAAGTGAATGCAGAGAAATTAGCATGTAACTTTAGAAAAGGAAGAGAGCGGCCTTCTCGACGAGGGAGTGAAATCCAATAAGTAATCTTCTTCCTAGCGTTGTTCCCGCTGTGGCGCAGGGTCCGCTTTTCGGCATTGTCTTCCCCATTTGGCTCGGTCCAGGGCATCTTCAGGGGATGCGTTGACCGTCTTTATGTTTTCCTTTATTCGATCCATCCATCGCTTCTTCGGACGTCCGCGTGGACGGCGGCCCTCTGGCTCAATACACATGGCAGTCTTGGCCACTGATGACTCTTCACTTCGCATCACATGGCCGTACCACCGAAGCCTTGCCTCAAGCATCTTGTCCGCAATGGGGGCCACACCAAGTCGATTCCGAACGTCTTCGTTCATGACACGATCCCATCGAGTGAGTCCGAGGCTCCATCTGAGCATCCTCATCTCCATGGTGTGGAGAGCTTGTTCGTGTACAGTTGTGGCTGGCCAGCACTCGGATCCATAGAGTGCCACCGGTCGGACGATGGTCTTGTACATTTTTCCCTTCAGCCTATCCGGCATTTTCCTATCACAGAGGACTCCGGTGACTTGCCTTCATCCATACCGCATTGACTCGTGACCTCACATCAGTCGTGATGCTACCATCTGAGCTGATGGTGGAACCCAGGTACTTGAAGTCCGTCACTTTCTTCAGATCTTCTCTGTCAATGCTGATGGTGCCGTCGGTTTGGGGGCCACACTCCATATACTCCGTCTTTTGATGTTGAACCTCATCCCGTTTTCGTCCAAACGTTCCTTCCACAGGCGCGTTTGTCTTTCCACTTCTCCTCTCTCTTCATCTGAGAGGAGGACGTCATCCGCGTAGAGAATTGACCATGGCAGGGGCGTGTGCAGGTCGGCAGTGATCGTGTCCATGCACAGGATAAACAGGAGTGGTGACAGAGCCGATCCTTGGTGCACTCCAACGCTGATGGGAAATGGCGGTGATATGCCCACTGCACACCTGACTGCACTGGTGACGTTCTTGTACCCAATGCACGTAGGTTTCAGGGACTCCATGGGATCGAAGCGAGTGCCAGATGAGGTCGTGGGGGACCCTGTCAAATGCCTTTTCAAGGTCGAGGAACGACACGTGCACAGCTTTGTTCTTCTCTCTGTGCCTCTCCAGCAGGAGCCTCGCCGCGAATATGGCGTCCGTAGTGCCATATCCTTTGACGAAGCCGCATTGGTTGGGTGATAGGGTGACGATGTTTCTAATCCTCGTGTCCAAAACTCGCTCAAAGATCTTCATCGCATGACACAGGAGCCGGATTGGCCTGTAATTCGAGCATTCTGCCACGGCCCCTTTACCCTTCCAAATTGGATCCGTCGTGCTGGTCGACCAGGCTTCTGGGACCTCACCGGTGCTCGTGATGGTGCTGAAGAGTTGGGTAAGGAGGGCAGCACCCTGCCTGCCAAGGATCTTCCAGGCCTCAGCAGGTATATCGTCCGGGCCAGTCGCTTTCCCATTCTTCATTCTCTTGATAGCTTGTTCCACTTCGGTGATGGTGATAGGTGAAACCGGATCGAGGACGTGTTCAGCGCTAATAATCGGTGGGTGGGGAAATTCCTGGTTGCAGATTCCAGAGAAGTAGTCGCTCCAGCGTTGAAGGATGGCGGGCGGGTCTCTGAGAGCGCTGTGATTCTCATCCTTTATGCATTTGACCTGACCAATATCCTGAGTCGAACGATGGCGCGCCTCTGCCAGTCGATAGATCTTATTGGCACCTTCTGGGGTGTCCAGTTCGACATACAGTTGGTCGTATTGAGCTAATTTCACCGCTGCTACTACTCGCTTCGCTGCCGATTTTCAGTTTCTGTATTGTTGGTAATCCAGATCTGCGAGCGTTTTGCGCCACTTCTTGAAAGCTAGCTTCTTCTCTTTCGCTGCTAGCTGAACTTATTCGTTCCACCACCATATTTGCTTGTCAATGAAGTGTTTTGCCGGCTTAGTTGGCCCCAGTGCTTCCGTTGCTGCTGTGCACAGTTGGCCGGCGAGATCTTCCCAAATCGCATTCGCTGGTCGGTTGGTGTTCACGTCAATCTGATTGAGGGCGACTCTCAGCTGATTTTTGCATTCCTTCATCCGCCACCACTTAATTCGCTGCTGTTCCGTTGTTGGTGGGCGATGTCGCTGGCCAATGTCCATTTTCATGTCCATGATCAGGATGCGATGTTGTGGGGTGATGTTGTCCGATGGTATGACTTTAGTGTTTGTCACCGTTTTCAGCTTATCCCGCTTGACAAGCCAGAAATCAATTTGAGTTGATCTCCCACCACTGGCGTACGTAATGAGATGGGACGGTCTCTTCTTGAAGAAGGTGTTGGCGAGGACAAGATCATGGGCTTCCGCAAAGTCCAGGGCTCGGTTTTCCTCATCGTTCCGGGTACCATATCCTTGGCCACCATGGTTTCGAGGGTATCCATCCCGGGCGTTTCCAACGTGTCCATTTAGGTCTCCACCAATTACTAACTGCTCTTCTCCATTTATTTGATTGCATGTGTCCATCAATTGTTACCAAAATTCCTCCTTGGTATCTGCTGGGCAGCCAGGCTGCGGCGCATACCACCAAAGTGTTATTCAAATAATTTTAATCCCATCCTGATCCTGCACCTTCATGTTTCACATGTCCCACCATTGGTTCGCACGTCCATATTACATACATACATGTTACATGCATACATATTACATACAGACATATCTCATGCATACATATTACATACAGACATGTTACATACTGACGAGCAAATTGTGATTCCTAGAGGACCACGTTGTGAAGCTAAGAATTCGAATTCGAATATCACACTTCAATGTACGGTGTTCTAATCTGTAACACTTGTTTATGATGTTATTTTATAGCGTTATAATGTATCGCTCATAGCTAATATTGTTAGAGTTCACAACATTATAGTTTACTATAACACTAGTTTGTAGTGTTATTTTAAAGCGTTACAATGTTTAGCTCATAGTTTAAAGGTTATATTGTTAGAGTTTATAATGTTAGAGTATGCAATGTGAGTTTACAATTTGAGAGTTTGTAGAAGTGCCCTGTTCTCGTGGGACCCGACACGGATTTGGAAGTAATTTCTATGATCATATCTGAGCTGGGATGAGCGACTAATGTTTACTTTGTTTAATCATAACTGTGTGTAGGTTAGTTAATTTAAATCATGTTGGTAGAACAAGTCGACTGCCTTTGTTGGACGAATTGTTATCTTCAAGTGCGTCCGTAAATATATTGCTAAAATACACAGCATAGGGAAGGCTGCCTTGTTGGGGAGATGTAGTTTGGCTAAGGCGCTGTGGCCGGGTAATGACACGGATTCTGAAACAATGGAGTTAAACACTCGCTCCTTGGCCCCGTCGCCAGCAGCGAAGGCTGTCATATACCGCCCCATTTACGAGTTGGCTGTATAATGTGTATAGTTGAAGGTGCTATGTGTTGTCTTCTTCTAACATCTGCTAACGTGCGTGTTTTGTATGTTTTTAGGATTTGTCCATTGATGTTGTTCTTTTTTTTGCGGCGTTTTTTTGTTGAGTTCTGTCACTTGAGTGTAGCAGTTTGTTTAAGAATTCGTCACGTGAGCGTGGTGTTTTGCTTGTGGGAATTTCTCTTTGTCACAATTTGTGATTGTTATAATAATTGTAACGATTCATAATCTCATGAGTTTATAATGGGTTTGTGCGTGTATTTATATAAATATATTCCGTCTTTTGTTATTCGATGACATCTTGCATTAAAAATCTTGATTGTCATATGACCATGTTGTAATTGTAATAATTTTTTATCCGATCCTTGCACGTACACTATACATACATATCAGCATAGTGCGATTCTTATACGACCACACTGTAATTCTAATGCTATTATAATACCTTACCTCAATTTATATGGTTATAAATTAAAACACTAGTTTATAATCGTTTAAAGTTTAGTGTTATCATTTATAGTATTACAGTTTACATGTTATAAGGTACAACATACTTCGGGATTAGGGACTGGTACGTTGATGAACGATTAACTACTGGGACCTTTCCCCTCAAGGAACACGTGTTAATCGGGTAGACAGCCAAGTTGCTGCCGGTTAAGGGCACACTTGTGTGACGGAGATCCTCCACCTGAAATTCTCTCATATTTTTGCTAGGAACATTATAAAATAAAGACCGGACAAACATTTGTTAAAAATACTTTTTATTCATCTGCAATCATTTTTACATCAAAACTCGAAGGGAATATTTATTGTGTCCTATGTTCACAAATTTCCAGTACCATGCAAACCATTTCCGTTCCAGGAATACCAAAGCGTTAAAGTATCATTCCCCATGATTTCCTTATTAGTTCACCACATTTGTTCACTGTGCGTCTATGTTGTAGTCAAGGCCATATATCCAACGAACTTGTCATCAATGTACATCCTGAAATCGGCTATCTAAAGTCGATTAATACCAATAAAAACAGCTATATGCTCGAAAAAAAACCGTTTAAAATGTTGAGTAAAGATGTACCTACAGACGCATTCCAACTTTAGCTCAACAGGAATACCTAACGACTACAATTGAGCCCTCTCACAGCCAGTGCTCATCACACCACTTCGGCAAGTAATCCGATAACATTACAAACCACCACTGTGCACGTAATTAAACTCACAAAAACTGTAAATCTAAAATGGTCAAAATTACACACAAAAGTACTCGATACGGCTTAATAGGTATAACCACATGACATAATATTATTTCAGTCACCCCGAGCTCTCTAGTTGACTCTCGAGCCACTCCGTTACGTCCAGCCATCTCTCGGGATCCAACTGCATGGGATCGAAGGTGGAAACTTCTTGAGGACTCATTGCAGCACCTTGAATTTCAGCTTTTGATTTCAGTTTCCTATCATTGTGGACCTTCTGATGCCTGTTAAGAGTTGACGACTGTGCAAATGCCTTCCCACACACAGGGCACAGGAATGGCTTCTTACCCGTGTGTGTTCTCTGATGACTCTGAAGGTGTGATGACTTCGCAAATGTCTTCCCACACACAGGGCACAGGAATGGCTTCTCGCCCGTGTGCGTTCTCTGATGAGTTTGAAGAGTTGACGATTGTGCAAATGCCTTCCCACACACAGGGCACAGGATTGGCTTCTCGCCTGTGTGTCTTCTCTGATGAGTTTGAAGAGTTGATGAGTCTGCAAATGTCTTCCCACACACAGGGCACAGGAATGGCTTCTCGCCCGTGTGTGTTCTCTGGTGAGTTTGAAGAGTTGACGACTGTGCAAATGCCTTCCCACACACATGGCACAGGAATGGATTCTCACCCGTGTGTGTTCTCTGATGACTCTGAAGGTGTGATGACTTCGCAAATGTCTTCCCACACACAGGGCACAGGAATGGCTTCTCACCCGTGTGCGTTCTCTGGTGTCTCTTAAGACTTGATGACCATGAAAAGGACTTCCCACACACAGAGCAATTCAATGGCTTCTTGTCTCCGTGTGCGTGGGGCTGTGGAGAGCGTCTCTGCTCCATGTGAGCGTAGTAACAGCAGCGCTGTTATCGAGTCAAAAGTACGCTATCAGCCGCAAGGATGTTTAGCGTTGAGTTTTAGATTTTGTTAACTGCTAAAACAAGAACGACACTCGCGTCTTACCGAGACGCAAAAAAATCCCGCTAATTTGACGAAGAACACGTTCCGCGAAAATAGACACTTACTTGGAGATTCACGGTATATCGATGTCTGGAACCCGTCTGAAGATGTCGCCACGAACTCTCCCGATGCAAAGTCGCCTAACTGTCGACACAGCAATTGTGCTCGCCAGGCTGCGTTGTCTCGCGGTTGAAGGGCGATCAGCAGAGCGACGAGTCGAGCGTCCAACCTCATCAAATTCCCTCTCGAAATGGCATTGAGCTCTGCTTCTGAGCCACCTTATAACTCCCCCCCTACGATCCAATCCTTTGTCTTTCAGAATATTTGCATTCGATTGTTAATTTTGGAAGGCACAATCCGCATGTCTATTAACATACCGAAGGGTAATGTGCCCATTGTGCTTCATGCATGAATATGTAAGTGCATCTCAGTGTGTAATTGTGCGCTTATTTTGAATAAATGGAAAAACTTTGTCCTCGATTTAAAGTGAATGCAGAGAAATTAGCATGTAACTTTAGAAAAGGAAGAGAGCGGCCTTCTCGACGAGGGAGTGAAATCCAATAAGTAATCTTCTTCCTAGCGTTGTTCCCGCTGTGGCGCAGGGTCCGCTTTTCGGCATTGTCTTCCCCATTTGGCTCGGTCCAGGGCATCTTCAGGGGATGCGTTGACCGTCTTTATGTTTTCCTTTATTCGATCCATCCATCGCTTCTTCGGACGTCCGCGTGGACGGCGGCCCTCTGGCTCAATACACATGGCAGTCTTGGCCACTGATGACTCTTCACTTCGCATCACATGGCCGTACCACCGAAGCCTTGCCTCAAGCATCTTGTCCGCAATGGGGGCCACACCAAGTCGATTCCGAACGTCTTCGTTCATGACACGATCCCATCGAGTGAGTCCGAGGCTCCATCTGAGCATCCTCATCTCCATGGTGTGGAGAGCTTGTTCGTGTACAGTTGTGGCTGGCCAGCACTCGGATCCATAGAGTGCCACCGGTCGGACGATGGTCTTGTACATTTTTCCCTTCAGCCTATCCGGCATTTTCCTATCACAGAGGACTCCGGTGACTTGCCTTCATCCATACCGCATTGACTCGTGACCTCACATCAGTCGTGATGCTACCATCTGAGCTGATGGTGGAACCCAGGTACTTGAAGTCCGTCACTTTCTTCAGATCTTCTCTGTCAATGCTGATGGTGCCGTCGGTTTGGGGGCCACACTCCATATACTCCGTCTTTTGATGTTGAACCTCATCCCGTTTTCGTCCAAACGTTCCTTCCACAGGCGCGTTTGTCTTTCCACTTCTCCTCTCTCTTCATCTGAGAGGAGGACGTCATCCGCGTAGAGAATTGACCATGGCAGGGGCGTGTGCAGGTCGGCAGTGATCGTGTCCATGCACAGGATAAACAGGAGTGGTGACAGAGCCGATCCTTGGTGCACTCCAACGCTGATGGGAAATGGCGGTGATATGCCCACTGCACACCTGACTGCACTGGTGACGTTCTTGTACCCAATGCACGTAGGTTTCAGGGACTCCATGGGATCGAAGCGAGTGCCAGATGAGGTCGTGGGGGACCCTGTCAAATGCCTTTTCAAGGTCGAGGAACGACACGTGCACAGCTTTGTTCTTCTCTCTGTGCCTCTCCAGCAGGAGCCTCGCCGCGAATATGGCGTCCGTAGTGCCATATCCTTTGACGAAGCCGCATTGGTTGGGTGATAGGGTGACGATGTTTCTAATCCTCGTGTCCAAAACTCGCTCAAAGATCTTCATCGCATGACACAGGAGCCGGATTGGCCTGTAATTCGAGCATTCTGCCACGGCCCCTTTACCCTTCCAAATTGGATCCGTCGTGCTGGTCGACCAGGCTTCTGGGACCTCACCGGTGCTCGTGATGGTGCTGAAGAGTTGGGTAAGGAGGGCAGCACCCTGCCTGCCAAGGATCTTCCAGGCCTCAGCAGGTATATCGTCCGGGCCAGTCGCTTTCCCATTCTTCATTCTCTTGATAGCTTGTTCCACTTCGGTGATGGTGATAGGTGAAACCGGATCGAGGACGTGTTCAGCGCTAATAATCGGTGGGTGGGGAAATTCCTGGTTGCAGATTCCAGAGAAGTAGTCGCTCCAGCGTTGAAGGATGGCGGGCGGGTCTCTGAGAGCGCTGTGATTCTCATCCTTTATGCATTTGACCTGACCAATATCCTGAGTCGAACGATGGCGCGCCTCTGCCAGTCGATAGATCTTATTGGCACCTTCTGGGGTGTCCAGTTCGACATACAGTTGGTCGTATTGAGCTAATTTCACCGCTGCTACTACTCGCTTCGCTGCCGATTTTCAGTTTCTGTATTGTTGGTAATCCAGATCTGCGAGCGTTTTGCGCCACTTCTTGAAAGCTAGCTTCTTCTCTTTCGCTGCTAGCTGAACTTATTCGTTCCACCACCATATTTGCTTGTCAATGAAGTGTTTTGCCGGCTTAGTTGGCCCCAGTGCTTCCGTTGCTGCTGTGCACAGTTGGCCGGCGAGATCTTCCCAAATCGCATTCGCTGGTCGGTTGGTGTTCACGTCAATCTGATTGAGGGCGACTCTCAGCTGATCTTTGCATTCCTTCATCCGCCACCACTTAATTCGCTGCTGTTCCGTTGTTGGTGGGCGATGTCGCTGGCCAATGTCCATTTTCATGTCCATGATCAGGATGCGATGTTGTGGGGTGATGTTGTCCGATGGTATGACTTTAGTGTTTGTCACCGTTTTCAGCTTATCCCGCTTGACAAGCCAGAAATCAATTTGAGTTGATCTCCCACCACTGGCGTACGTAATGAGATGGGACGGTCTCTTCTTGAAGAAGGTGTTGGCGAGGACAAGATCATGGGCTTCCGCAAAGTCCAGGGCTCGGTTTTCCTCATCGTTCCGGGTACCATATCCTTGGCCACCATGGTTTCGAGGGTATCCATCCCGGGCGTTTCCAACGTGTCCATTTAGGTCTCCACCAATTACTAACTGCTCTTCTCCATTTATTTGATTGCATGTGTCCATCAATTGTTACCAAAATTCCTCCTTGGTATCTGCTGGGCAGCCAGGCTGCGGCGCATACCACCAAAGTGTTATTCAAATAATTTTAATCCCATCCTGATCCTGCACCTTCATGTTTCACATGTCCCACCATTGGTTCGCACGTCCATATTACATACATACATGTTACATGCATACATATTACATACAGACATATCTCATGCATACATATTACATACAGACATGTTACATACTGACGAGCAAATTGTGATTCCTAGAGGACCACGGTGTGAAGCTAAGAATTCGAATGAGATTCGAATATCACACTTCAATGTACGGTGTTCTAATCTGTAACACTAGTTTATGATGTCTTTTTATAGCATTATAATATATCGATCATAGCTTATATTGTTAGAGTTCGCAACATTATAGTTTACTATAACACTAGTTTGTAGTGTTATTTTAAAGCGTTACAATGTGTTGCTCATAGTTTAAAGGTTATGTTGTTAGCGTTTATAATGTTAGAGTATGCAATGTGAGTTTACAATTTGAGAGTTTGTAGAAGTGCCCTGTTCTCGTGGGACCCGACACGGATTTGGAAATAATTGCTATGATCATTGTCTGAGCTGGGATGAGCGACTAATGTTTACTTTGTTTAATCATAACTGTGTGTAGGTTAGTGCCATCGGTGCTTAGTGAATACTACTCATGAATGGACTCATACTTCTTCTTGGTTCTTTCGGTAAAGTCACGTAGAATGGATATAATAAAATAATAAAAATAAAACATAATAAAATAATTCTCACTACGTTTCGGCCACAACGCAAGCAGCCGTCCTCAGGTGAAGAACAGGTCTGTCGATTAGACAGAGTCTGATTGACACGTCCTAGGCTTGGAGCATCTATTTCAGCTGGGAGGGAGGAGGAAGATCGCCTTGACAAAATAATTTGCATATCAAGAGGAAATTTAGCATATTTATGGGAAATGCAGATATGCGACTAGTACTACTTGTGAAATGCGTAGGAGGTTTGGCGGGGGTTTTAAAGTCATGTTTTGCCCGTCCATTATGCAGGACCAGCAGCATCACAGGGTGTGGATAGGGGGAAGCATTAATAGAGGGAAAAAATGTTAACAGTATGTAGCTCCCTCGTGGTCTACTGCCTCTGGGCGTGCTGTGGGTTGCTCATGGCCGAGGTGGAGCTGCATTTTGAAACGGGTGTAGACGTTATTTTAACAATATATTTAAGGACCGTGTTGTGTTTAGAATGCGTCTATACAAGGAAGGTGACTTGTCCTACACGGGCAGCCAAAATGATTACAATTTCTGTCATTAAACAGTGTGAGTTCATTCATGAGTAGTATTCGATGAGTCATGATGACGCTAACCTACATACAGTTATGGTTAAACAAAGTAATATTTAGTCACTTAATTCTCAGTTCAGACATGATCATCGCAATCATTTCCAGCCCGGCTACAAATAGCCGGGCAGCAGAAGCAGCAGAATCAGAAGTAGCAGCGTCGCCCTCGAAATATGTTGTTGCCGCTGTTGTTGCTTCTTTTGAAGTTATATACGCAGGGAGGTGGTGGTCCGCAAAGGGATGACGCCTTTGATTAAAGACTTTGATCAAACGCCCCCGATTAACGCCATTGATTGTCGTATTTGATCAACTCTGACATTGTAAACTCTCACATGTTAAACTCAAACATAAAATATTATATATCATGCTCTCATGCCCTTTGGATTGCACCCGTTGGGTTGCACTCCCTCGTCGAGGAGGCCGCTCTCCTCCTTTTCTACGTTTACATGCTTATTTCTTACATTAACATCATGCTAATCTCTCACACTGTGGTCGTACGTATGGTAAGTGAATATGCGAACCAGTGGTAGGATATGCAGGATAAGAATCGAATTACAATTATTCGAATCCCGCTAGTCGTATTAGAATCACACTGTCCACTGTTGGATGAATGTGTCGTATCAATTTAATAGAATACCTATATACAGCATACACACATGCAAAGAATATAACAATTACACATTTTTACATATAAACAATACACATGATTTAAAAAACTTATTTTTAAAATACATGTTCATTTTTTTGAAACTGAGAATTTCGAGGTTCATGTGGGGAGATGGAGTGCAGTAGACACACTGATGACGGACGCTGGTGTTGCTTCCGAAACGTCGTGATGTAATTTAGTTATTTTCATTTATTTATTATAATTATTATATATTTTTTACCTACGTGACTTTACCGAAAGAAAGCGTCAATTCAAAATTAGAATATCATTCGAAGTATTAGAATCACAATGTGATCGTATTAGAATCACACTGCGCATATGTATGTATAGTGTACGTGCAAGCGAACTGTGCTCGTATGTATGCATGTAATATGCATCTATGGACATGCGAACCGGTGGACGGATATGCGAATTGGTGGGTGCAGGATTATGATCGGATTAAAATGCTTAGAATAACACTTTGGTAGTATTAGAATTACACTGAGCTAGAATGTATGTTAAATGTAGATGCACATCGGGAGTCGTAAATGCGGCCTGGGTGGTGCCAGATTTAGAATCGCATCAAAATTATTAAAATCGCACCATGGTCGTATTAGAATCAAGCTGCCCACTGCTGGTAGAATGTTCCATCTCAATGGAACCGAATAGCAATATACATCTTCTTGGTTCTTTCGGTAAAGTCACGTAGAAGGGAAGTAATAAAATAATAAAAATAAAACATAATAAAATAATTCTCACGACGTTTCGGCCACAACGCAAGCAGCCGTCCTCAGGTGGAGAACAGGTCCGTCAAGTAGACAGAGTCTGTATGTCACGCCCCAGGCTTGGAGCGACTATTTATGCTGCTGGGATGGAGGGGCGAAGAGCGTCTTGACAAAATAATTTGCATATCAAGATGATTTTAGCATATTTATGGGAAATGCAGATATGTGATTAGCACTACTTGTGAAATGCGTAGGAGGTGGGCGGGGGGTTTCAACGTCATTATGTCCATGCATTATGCAGGATTAGCAGCATCAAAGGGAGGGAGTAAAGTCAGAATCTATATATATATAATCGCAAATCTGTCTGGTGAATGGTGAGGGTGAGTGGTGAGGGTGAGTGTTGAGGGTGAGTGGTGATTGGTGAGGGTGTGATTGGTGAGGATGAGTGGTGAGGATGAGTGGTGAGGGAGATTGGTGAAGGAAAGTGGTGAGGGTGAGTGGTGAGGGTGAGTGTTGAGGGTGAGTGTTGAGGGTGAGTGGTGATTCGTGAGGGTGTTATTGGTGAGGATGAGTGGTGAGGGAGAGTGGTGAGGGAGAGTTTTGAGGGTGAATGGTGAGGGTGAGTGCTGAGTGGTGAGGGTGTGTATATATGTAAGGTTATTTAGAAATATATTTTTCGCCCGGGCAACGCCGGGTACTACTGCTAGTTAGTAATATACAGCATTGATATTTTGCGTGGAGCCTACAAGCGCAACCTTGCGCATTTTGACCTGGTTCTCGACGCCCGTCCCGCGCCCATGGTAGAATCTTGTGCATTTCGGGGCGTCAAGGGCTCGCACCACAGCCTTGAAGGATTAGGCAGGTCCCTGGCTTCTTTTGAAGAATATGACCAGACTCCAGGCACCGGTTCCTCGCACGTGGCGGATCCTTGAGGCACCCCGGGCCTCAGGGGCTCAGAAACTGTGGGCGCCACAAGACATTTCCTTTGGCGTACGGTTTCCGTTGCCGAGTGCCCCACCACGTTGGACACACCAGACTTGGGCTGTACAGGACATGGGGATGAGCTGTCCGGGTGGGGACGGACATAAGTCTTGAGGCGCGATGGGTGGACGAACCAACGGCGACGCCCTACACTGTAAAAACCGAGACTGGGGTTAATTAATGTTTAGTAAATATATAAGAGTAGCCTATACATAAAAATAATGACTATGTGTAGTTTAGAATCACATTGAGCTAAATTCAACACCTTTCTATTAGTTATTAATTGTATTTTACTCAGTTTTGTTCAAATAAAATCAGCCATCAATAGCTGAGTAGAATGTAATTGTATTTTATCAGGAAAGTCAAAAATGCCAAAAATTGATTAATTTTACTAACCGGGAGGTTTTTGAATTTAATAATGTTACACTCCCGCCCAAACTGGAGGCATTTTTTCGCGCCACGTGCATGTCAACCATCTTCTTCCACAGACACGTTTCAGGGACCGCCGTTCTCCCAAAGGTAAGACATGTTTTATTATTTTAGCGAACAATTTTTTAACAAAGGTGTGGTAGCAGTTGAACATTGTTTTATGTTACTGCATGTTACCAGCATGCCAATTTAACTGGCTGTAACGTATATCAGAATTAACTAGCACAACGTTAGTCCTTTGGAAGTCAGTCTGATTCGACTAAAAGCACGAGACTATAATTTTTGTTCCGCACACGAAAAAGTAACGTGCGTGATTAAAACTAGACTATATTCATTCGGATCACAGCGTGTTTATGTACGTACAGTATGCTAACGTTAGCTAGCTTGCCACCAGTCAGTTAGCGTCACCCTTACGTTGTGGCGAGCTTGTTGTGTAGTTGCTAGCTAGATGATGTGAGTGACAAGAAGTTGATGTGCTAAATGTGAGCATGAAAATTTGAATATTAAAAATAATAAGGAATTATGTTGTAAATGTGCTCCTATTGTCTTCATGTGATTAGATACCTGGTGGCCTTGCATCTGATACATGGACCTTTTTCTGCCTCAGGTTTTTGCTTATGGAATGGAAGTGTAAGATCTGCAAGTCTTTGTCTGCCACAAAGGGAAATCTACAAAAGCATTACAGACTACAACACGCAACATTTGGTCGTGGGCAATCTCAGCCATGCCTATATGACAGTTGCCCTTGCACATTTAAAACACAGAGTGCCCTTCGCACACATTTGTCCAGATACCATTCAGATGAAGAAAGTCTACGGTCAGGAAACATCTCTGCTTTTAAGTGTTTAGTTTGCAATGCTTGTTGTTCTATAGAGAAGGACTACTTTCAGCATATTGGAATTCATCTGAAGAGCAACGAAACTGTCTTTTGTGTATTTGAAGGATGCAACTTTCAGACAAATATATACAATACATTTCTAAAACACAAAAGCAGAAGACACAAATCCTATTCTTTGAGTGATTTTAAGAAAGACGTGTATGAGAGTCGCCATAATCATACTGTTGACCATTCTGATTTACCAGAGGCCAGTGATGGTGAGGGCACTAGTTTAGATTGTGATCAGGAAAGTGCATCATACTTAGTTCTTCAAAGAATTGGCTTACTTCTGCTGAAGCTAGAAACAATATATAATGCCTCAGTGAAGTACATTGATGCCTTGGTTGAAGACCTTCAGTTCATTTCATCTTCAGTATCAGTTGCAGTTGTTAGAAACATACTAGATTCAACATTGAAGGTGAATAAATGCATTATTGACCAGGCCATCGTAACTGAATTGTCAGAGCAGTTGTGCAACTTCCATCCCATTAGTACAGCACTTGGAGCAGGTGGTCCACTTGGTTCGGCTTTTAAGAGAAGAAAGTATTTTAAGGTGCATTTCCAGTGTGTTGATAGCATTGAATATATTATTGATACTGAAAAGAACAAGACCTTTCAATATTTGCCTATTCTCCAGACTTTGCAGGAAGTCTTGAAGAATGAAGACATTGCAGAAATAATTGTATCCAGAAAATCAAATAGTACTGGATATATTAAGTCAATTTTTGATGGAAAATCCTTCAAGCAAAACGTATTTTATGCTGGGGAAGAAACAAGACTGTCTATAATCCTTTACGTTGACGACTTCGAAGTGTGTAACCCACTAGGAACTTCGAGAAAAAAAAAATAACAGCTGTTTATTGGGTTTTGGCAAATGTTCCAACAAAGTTGCAATCTGCATTAACGTCAATACGCCTAGCTTTACTTTGGAAAGCTGTTGATGTCAAACAGTTTGAATACAGAACAGTTTTGGAACCACTCTTGAAGGATCTTGTCATTCTAGAACAGGAAGGGATTTTCATTTCCAGTGTTGGAAAAAACATTAAAGGGACAGTACATTGTGTTGTAGCTGACAATCTCGATGCACATTCTATCAGTGGACTAGTTGAATGTTTCACGGGGCCGTACATCTGTAGATTTTGTCTTGGACATTCTTCAGAGTACCAGACACACGAAGTGCGGACCGGAGTGTTTCCACCTCGGACAAAGAAGGAACATAGTTTGCATGTGCAAACTGAGAGAAAATCCAAATGTTACTCATTGCTTTGGCGTAAAGCGGTCGTGTCCATTGACTGATAAATTAAATCACTTTCATTTTGAGTCTGGGTACCCACCAGATGTACTACATGACCTTTTGGAAGGCATAGTCCCAAGGGAACTAGCATTGTGTTTTCAGATTGTCACCAAGAAGAAGTACTTCAGTTTGACTGAGCTTAACGAGTTAATAACTGAGTCTGACTGTCAAAGTTCTGCGTTATAGGCCTATACATCTGATAGGCTATCAGAGAATGCACTGATTTGTTATTGAAAGCTATCTTTATTTTTGTTTAATGTTTCTTGGGTGTTCTAACATTGTGCTTTCTTCTGATGTGACGCTGACCTAGGCCATTGCAAGTGTTTGTTCTAAAGGAATAGATGTAAGATGCATAGACCATCTGTAGGCTGTGCTAGTTTACTTGTTAGAAAGCCATGCTTGTACTGTAATTATGCATGTTAAAAAATATAGGTCCACCCGGATTGTGGATTATGGCTACTAGTATAAGTACAGGGAATGCAAGTCAATTCACGTGATGTTTTAATCTCTTTTAGCTGTTTTAAAAAACATATTGGCCCTTAGGATTTCAATTTGCGCATATAAAAAAGAAATAATATGAAAGTTTTTTTACAGATTTTTTTAAAAACATTGTCGTAATTTAAATGCCCTAAAAAGACTAAACCTTGATTCACATCCAAAAAAGTAATCTGTGCCTGTAATGCCCACAAATTATAAATACCTCCAGTATTGTATCCCTATTGTACACATACATGATTTCTGTCTTTGTTTTGTACTTGTAATATGTTGGATAAACATGTTGAGACAAAATTGCACGAATAAATGTTAACCTGCTGTTCCTTTTCATGGTTCTTATCTTTTTCATGGTGATCGGTTGACTTAACGTAAGTGAATTGTGGCACCACGAAGGCATGATATTGGGTGGATTAGAAATAGAAAAGTTATGGCAACAGACATTCAATATAAGTATTTTATTTAGTAAATCCAAATCATTTTGATCCAGATATTTAGTAAGCTTATATCAATTTCACCCAGATCATTAATAAATATTAATCAGATTCTACCAGATATTTAGTAAATCTAAATTACCATTGCTCAGATATTAAGTAAATATAAATCACTTTTCCTTGTAAAATCTATTTGGATTTACACAATTTTTTTAGGCTATATAACTCATCATTTGGAATCATATTACTAAATCCAACACATTTTAACTGTTGCTTTTATTACCATGTACTTATTTATTATTATTATTTTTTAGTTAATTTATTCAACACTTTATATTCAAAGTTGTAGTGCTTAAAATCTACTCAATTATATTACGTGTCACTTTGTTGCCATAATTTTATTAAGTAACAATGGGACGGATATAACTACATGCGTACACACTGCAGTGTGTACGCATGCAGTTATATCCGTCCCCACCCAGACGGCTCATCCCCATGTCCTGTACAGCCCAAGTCTGGTGTGTCCAACGTGGTGGGGCTCTCGGCAACGGAAACCGTACTCCAAAGGGAATGTGTTGTGCCGCCCACAGTTTCCGAGCCCCTGAGGCCCGGGGTCCCTCAGGGATCCGCCACGTGCGAGGAACCGGTGCCTGGAGCCTGGTCAAATTCTTCAAAAGAAGCCCGGGACCTGCCTAATCCTTCAAGGCTGTGGTGCGAGCCCTTGACGCCCCGACATGCACAAGATTCTACCATGGGCGCGGGACGGGCGTCGAGAACCAGGTCAAAATGCGCAAGGTTGCGCTTGTAGGCTCCATTACCAATATCAATGCTGTATATTGCTATTCGGTGCCATTGCGATGTAACATTCTACCAGCATACATTCTAGCTCAGTGTTATTCGCATACTACCAAAGTGTTATTATAATCGTTTCAATCCGATCATAATCCTGCACACCCCAATTCGCATATCTGACCACCGGTTCGCATGTCCAAAGGCCATAGATGCATATTACATGCATACGAGCACAGTTCGCTTGCACGTACGCTATACATACATATGCGCAGAATGTGATTTTAATACGATCACGTTGAAATTCTACTGCTTGTAATGAGATTATGATACCGTACCTCTGTTTTTGCTATTATAAATGATGAAACTAGTTTATAGTATTTTAATGTTTCGTGTTATCGTTTATAGTGTTACAGTTCACGTGTCTTAGCGTACAGGATTCCCTGTATACTTGATGGTTAGGGACCGTAACGTTGTGAATCGATTAATAATGGGGACCTTTCCCCTCCAGGAACACATGTTAGTGGGGAGACAGCCAAGATGCTGCCGGTTAAGGGCAGATTTGTGTGACGAAGATCCTCCACCTGAAACTCGCTTAAAACACGTTGTTGCTATGAATAAATAAACGGACAAACATTTGTTAAAAATACGTTTTTATTCATCTGCAATCATTTTTAAGTCAAAACTCGAACCGAATGTATTATGTCCTATGTTCAAACAGTTACAATACAATGTAAACCATATCCGTTCCAGGAATACCAACGCGTTAAAGTATCATTCCCCATTATTTCCTTATTAGTTCACCACATTTGTTCACTGTGCGTCTATGTTGAAGTCAAGGCCATATATCCAACGAATGCGTCATCAATGTACATCCTTAAATCGGTTATCTAAAGTCGATTAATACCAACCAATAAAAGCTATATGCTTGAAAAAACCCGTTTAAAATGTTGAGAAAAGATCTAACTAAAGATGCATTCCAACTTTAGCTCAACAGGAAGACTTAACCACTACAATATTGTCCGGAATTGAATCATATCACAACCACTGCTCATCACGCCACTTCGGCAACAAACCACCACTGTCATTAAACTCTCACAAAAACTGTAAAACTAACAAATATTACCTGACGTAATATTTGTTCAGTCATCCCTGACTCTCGGTTTGATCGTCGAGCCACTCCATTACATCCAGCCATCTCTCGGGATCCAACTGCATGGGATCGAGGGTGGAAAATTCTTTAGGACTCAATGCAGCACCTTGAACTTCAGCTTTTGATTTCGGTTTCCTATCATTGTGGACCTTTTGATGCGTGTTAAGATTTGACGACTGTGAAAATGCCTTCCCACACACAGGGCACAGGAATGGCTTATCGCCCGTGTGTGTTCTCTGATGAATCTGAAGATGTGATGACTGTGAAAATGCCTTCCCACACACAGGGCACAGGAATGGCTTCTCGCCCGTGTGTGTTCTCTGGTGTCTCTTAAGACTTGATGGCCATGAAAATGACTTCCCACACACAGAGCAATTGAATGGCTTCTTGTCTCCGTGTGCGTGGGGCTGTGGAGAGCCTCTCTGCTCCATGTGAGCGTAGTAACAGCAGCGGTGTTATTGAGTCAAAAGTACGCTATCGGCCGCAAGGATGTTTAACGTTGAGTTTTGGATTTTGTTAACTGCTAAAACAAGAACGACACTCGTGTCTAAACGAGAGGAAAAACAAATCCCGCTAATTTAACGACGAAAACGTTTAAGAGTTTATCCGCGAAAATAGACACTTACTTGGAGATTCACGGTAGATCGATGTCTGTAACCCGTCTGAAGATGTCGCCACGAACTTTGCCGACGCAAAGTCGCCTAACTGTCGACACAGCAATTGTGCTCGCCAGGCTGCGTTGTCTCGCGGTTGAAGGGCGATCAGCAGAGCGACGAGTCGAGCGTCCAATCTCATCAAGTTCCCTCTCGAAATGGCATTGAACTCTGCTTCTGAGCCGCCTTATAACTCCCCCCCTAGGATCCAATCCTTTGTCTTTCAGGATATTTGCATTCGATTGTTAATTTTGGAAGGCACAATCCGCATGTCTATTAACATACCAAAGGGTAATGTGCCCATTGTGCTTCATGCATGAATATGTAAGTGCATTTCAGTGTGTAATTGTGCGCTTATTTTGAATAAATGGAAAAACTTTGTCCTCGATTTAAAGTGAATGCAGAGAAATTAGCATGTAACTTTAGACAAGGAAGAGAGCGGCCTTCTCGACGAGGGAGTGAAACCCAATAGGTAATCTTCTTCCTAGCGTTGTTCCCGCTGTGGCAAAGGGTCCGCTTTTCGGCATTGTCTTCTCCATTTGGCTCGGTCCAGGGCATCTTCAGGGGATGCGTTGACCGTCTTTATGTCTTCCTTTATTCGATCCATCCATCGCTTCTTTGGACGTCCGCGTGGACGGCGGCCCTCTGGCTCAATACGCACGGCAGTCTTGGCCACTGATGACTCTTCACTTCGCATCACATGGCCGTACCACCGAAGCCTTGCCTCAAGCATCTTGTCCGCAATGGGGGCCACACCAAGTCGATTCCGAACGTCTTCGTTCATGACACGATCCCATCGAGTGAGTCCGAGGCTCCATCTGAGCATCCTCATCTCCATGGTGTGGAGAGCTTGTTCGTGTACAGTTGTGGCTGGCCAGCACTCGGATCCATAGAGTGCCACCGGTCGGACGATGGTCTTGTAAATTTTTCCCTTCAGCCTATCCGGCATTTTCCTATCACAGAGGACTCCGGTGACTTGCCTCCACTTCATCCATGCCGCATTGACTCGTGACCTCACATCAGTCGTGATGCTACCATCTGAGCTGATGGTGGAACCCAGGTACTTGAAGTCCGTCACTTTCTTCAGATCTTCTCCGTCAATGCTGATGGTGCCGTCGGTTTGGGGGCCACACTCCATATACTCCGTCTTTTTGATGTTGAACCTCATCCCGTTTTCGTCCAAACGTTCCTTCCACAGGCGCGTTTGTCTTTCCACTTCTCCTCTCTCTTCATCTGAGAGGAGGACGTCATCCGCGTAGAGAATTGACCATGGCAGGGGCGTGTGCAGGTCGGCAGTGATCGTGTCCATGCACAGGATAAACAGGAGTGGTGACAGGGCCGATCCTTGGTGCACTCCAACGCTGATGGGAAATGGCGGTGATATGCCCACTGCACACCTGACTGCACTGGTGACGTTCTTGTACCCAATGCACGTAGGTTTCAGGGACTCCATGGGATCGAAGCGAGTGCCAGATGAGGTCGTGGGGGACCCTGTCAAATGCCTTTTCAAGGTCGAGGAACGACACGTGCACAGCTTTGTTCTTCTCTCTGTGCCTCTCCAGCAGGAGCCTCGCCGAGAATATGGCGTCCGTAGTGCCACATCCTTTGTCGAAGCCGCATTGGTTGGGTGATAGGGTGACGATGTTTCTAATCCTCGTGTCCAAAACTCGCTCAAAGATCTTCATCGCATGACACAGGAGCCGGATTGGCCTGTAATTCGAGCATTCTGACACGGCACCTTTACCCTTCCAAATTGGATCCGTCGTGCTGGTCGACCAGGCTTCTGGGACCTCACCGGTGCTCGTGATGGTGCTGAAGAGTTGGGTAAGGAGGGCAGCACCCTGCCTGCCAAGGATCTTCCAGGCCTCAGCAGGTATATCGTCCGGGCCAGTCGCTTTCCCATTCTTCATTCTCTTGATAGCTTGTTCCACTTCGGTGATGGTGATAGGTGAAACCGGATCGAGGACGTGTTCAGCGCTAATAATAGGTGGGTGGGGAAATTGCTGGTTGCAGATTCCAGAGAAGTAGTCGCTCCAGCGTTGAAGAATGGCGGGCGGGTCTCTGAGAGCGCTGTGATTCTCATCCTTTATGCATTTGACCTGACCAATATGCTGAGTCGAACGATGGCGCGCCTCTGCCAGTCGATAGATCTTATTGGCACCTTCTGGGGTGTCCAGTTCGACATACAGTTGGTCGTATTGAGCTAATTTCACCGCTGCTACTACTCTCTTCGCTGCCGATTTGCAGTTTCTGTATTATTGGTAATCCAGATCTGCGAGCGTTTTGCGCCACTTCTTGAAAGCTAGCTTCTTCTCTTTCACTGCTAGCTGAACTTCTTCGTTCCACCACCATATTTGCTTGTCAATGAAGTGTTTTGCCGGCTTAGTTAGCCCCAGTGCTTCCGTTGCTGCTGTGCACAGTTGGCCGGCGAGATCTTCCCAAATCGCATTCGCTGGTCGGTTGGTGTTCACGTCAATCTGATTGAGGGCGACTCTCAGCTGATCTTTGCATTCCTTCATCCGCCACCACTTAATTCGCTGCTGTTCCGTTGTTGGTGGGCGATGTCGCTGGCCAATGTCCATTTTCATGTCCATGATCAGGATGCGATGTTGTGGGGTGATGTTGTCCGATGGTATGACTTGAGTGTTTGTAACCGTTTTCAGCTTATCCCGCTTGACAAGCCAGAAATCAATTTGAGTTGATCTCCCACCACTGGCGTACGTAATGAGATGGGACGGTCTCTTCTTGAAGAAGGTGTTGGCGAGGACAAGATCATGGGCTTCCGCAAAGTCCAGGGCTCGGTTTTCCTCATCGTTCCGGGTACCATATCCTTGGCCACCATGGTTTCGAGGGTATCCATCCCGGGCGTTTCCAACGTGTCCATTTAGGTCTCCACCAATTACTAACTGCTCTTCTCCATTTATTTGATTGCATGTGTCCATCAATTGTTCCCAAAATTCCTCCTTGGTATCTGCTGGGCAGCCAGGCTGCGGCGCATACCACCAAAGTGTTATTCAAATAATTTTAATCCCATCCTGATCCTGCACCTTCATGTTTCACATATCCCACCATTGGTTCGCACGTCCATATTACATACATACATGTTACATGCATACATATTACATACAGACATATCTCATGCATACATATTACATACAGACATGTTACATACTGACGAGCAAATTGTGATTCCTAGAGGACCACGGTGTGAAGCTAAGAATTCGAATTCAAATATCACACTTCAATGTACGGTGTTCTAATCTTTAACACCAGTTTATTGTTATTTTATAGCGTTATAATGTATCGCTCATAGCTAATATTGTTAGAGTTCACAACATTATAGTTTACTATAACACTAGTTTGTAGTGTTATTTTAAAGCATTCCAATGTATAGCTCATAGTTTAAAGGTTATATTGTTAGAGTTTATAATGTTATAGTATTCAATGTGAGTTTACAATTTGAGAGTTTGTGGCCGTGCCCTGTTCTCGTGGGACCCGACACGGATTTGGAAATAATTGCTATGATCATGTCTGAGCTGAGATGACTAATGTTTACTTTGTTTAATCATAGCTGTGTGTAGGTTAGTGTCATCGGTGCTTAGTGAATACTACTCATGAATGAACTCATACTTCTTTCGGATATAAATTTGAAATCGTGTTGGTAGAACAAGTCGCCTGTCTTTTCTAGACGAATTGTTATCTTCAAGTGCGTCCGTAAATATATTGCTAAAATACACAGCATAGGGAATGCTGCCTTGTTGGGACGATGTAGTTTGGCTCAGGCGCTGTGACCGGGTGATGACACGGATTCTGAAACATTGGAGTTAAACACTCCCTGCTTGGCACCGTCGACAGCAGCGACGGCTGTCATATACCGCCCCATTTACGAGTTGGCTGTACGATGTGTATAGTTGAAGGTGTTAAGTGTTGTCTTCTTCTAACAGCTACTAACGTGCGTGTGTTGTCTGTTTTTAGGATTTGTCCATTGTTGTAGTTCTTTTTATTGCGGCGTTTTTTTGTTGAGTTCTGTCACTTGAGTGTTGCAGTTTGTTTAAGAATTCGTCACGTGAGCGTGGTGTTTTGCTTGTTGGAATTTCGCTTTGTTACAATTTGTGATTGTTATAAAATTGTAACGATTCATAATCGCATGCGTTTATAATGGGTTTGTGCGTGTATTTATATAAATATATTCCGTCTTTTGTTATTCGATTACATCTAGCAGTGAAAATCGTGATTGTAATATGACCATGTTGTAATTGTAATAATTTTTATCCGATTATTGCACGTACACTATACAAACATATTAGCAATTCTTATACGACCACGCTGTTATTCTAATGCTTCTAATGATTTTATAATACCTTACCTCCGTTTATATGGTTATAAATTAAAACACTAGCTTATAATCGTGTAATGTTTAGTGTTATAGTTCATAGAATTACGGTTTACATGTTATACAGTACAGTTTATCCCCGACATACTTCGGAATTAGGGACTGGTACGTTGATGAACGATTAACTACGGGGACCTTTCCCCTCAAGGAACACGTGTTAATCGGGTAGACAGCCAAGATGCTGCCGGTTAAGGGCACACTTGCATGACGGAGATCCTCCACCTGAAACTCGCTTAACATGTTTTTGCTAGGAACATTATAAAATAAAGACCGGACAAACATTTGTTTAAAATACGTTTTTATTCATCTGCAATCATTTTTACGTCAAAACTCGAAGGGAATATTTATTATGTCCTATGTTCACACATTTCCAGTAGAATGCAAACCATTTCCGTGCCATGAATACCAAAGGGTTAAAGTATCATTTCCATGATTTCACCACATTTGTTCACTGTGCGTCTATGTTGAAGTCATGGCCATATATCCAACGAACGCGTCATCAATGTGCATGAAATCGGTTATCTAAAGTCGATTAATACCAACAAAAAAAGCTATATACTTGAAAAAAACCCGTTTAAAATGTTGAGTAAAGATGTACCTACAGACACATTCCAACTTTAGCTCAACAGGAACACCAAACGACTACAATTCAACCCTCTCACAGCCAGTGCTCATCACACCACTTCGACAAGTAATCCGATAACATTAGAAACCACCACTGTGCACGTAATTAAACTCTCAAAAAAACTGTAAAACTAAAATGGTCAAAATTACACACAAAAGTACTCGAAACGGCTTAATAGGTATAACCACATGACGTAATATTTTTTCAGTCACTCCGAGCTCTCTGTTTGATCCCCGAGCCACTCCATTACATCCAGCCACCTCTCGGGATCCAACTGCATGGGATCGAATGTGGAAACTTCTTCAGGACCAATTGCAGCACCTTGAATTTCAGCTTTTGATTTCAGTTTCCTATCATTGTGGACCTTCTGATGCATGTTCATGGTTGATGACCGTGCAAATGCCTTCCCACACACAGAGCACAAGAATGGCTTCTCACCCGTGTGTGTTCTCTGGTGACTTTGAAGATGTGATGACTTTGCAAATGTCTTCCTACACACAGAGCACAGGAATGGCTTCTTGCCCGTATGTGTTCTCTGATGGTCTTGACAAGTTGACGAGTGTGCAAATGCCTTTCCACACACAGGGCACAGGAATGGCTTCTCGCCGGTGTGTGTTCTCTGGTGACTCTGAAGATGTGATGAGTGTGCAAATGTCTTCCCACACACAGAGCACAGAAACGGCTTCTCGCCAGTGTGTGTTCTCTGGTGACTCTGAAGATGTGATGACTGTGCAAATGTCTTCCCACACACAGGGCACAGGAAAGGCTTCTCGCCCGTGTGTGTTCTCTGGTGACTCTGAAGATGTGATGAATGTGCAAATGTCTTCCCACACACAGGGCACATGAACGGCTTCTCGCCCGTGTGTGTTCTCTGGTGTCTCTGAAGATGTGATGGCCATGAAAATGTCTTCCCACACACAGAGCAATTGCATGGCTTCTTGCCTCCGTGTACGTGGGGCTGTGGAGAGCGTCTCTGCTCCATGTGAGCGAAGTAACAGCAGCGGTGTTATCGAGTCAAAAGTACGCTATCGGCCGCAAGGATGTTTAGCGTTGAGTTTTGGATTTTGTTAACAGCTAAAACAAGAACGACACTCGCGTCTAACCGAGACGCAAAAAAATCCCGCTAATTTGACGACGAACACGTTTAAGAGTTTATCCGCGAAAATAGACACCTACTTGGAGATTCACGGTATATCGATGTCTAGAACCCGTCTGAAGATGTCGCCACGAACTCTCCCGACGCAAAGTCGCCTAACTGTCGACACAGCAATTGTGCTCGCCAGGCTGCGTTGTCTCGCGGTTGAAGGGCGATCAGCAGAGCGACGAGTCGAGCGTCCAACCTCATCAAGTTCCCGCTCGAAATGGCATTGAGCTCTGCTTCTGAGCCGCCTTATAACTCTCGCCTAGGATCAAAACCTTTGTCTTTCAGGATATTTGCATTCGATTGTTAATTTTGGAAGGTACAATCCGCATGTAGATTAACATACATGAATATGTAAGTGCATCTCAGTGTGTAATTGTGCGCTTATTTTGAATAAATGGAAAAACTTTGTCCTCGATTTAAAGTGAATGCAGAGAAATTAGCATGTAACTTTAGAAAAGGAAGAGAGCGGCCTTCTCGACGAGGGAGTGAAACCCAATAGGTAATATTCTTTTACAGCGTTACAATGGATAGGTTGTAGTTCATAGGTTATAATATTATGTTTCACTATGATAGAGCTTAACATGTGAGAGTCTACAATATCAGAGTTGATCAAATGCGACGATCAGAACAGAGGCTTTAATCAAAGGCGTCATCCCATCACGGAACACCACCTCCCTGCGTTTATCACAGCAACAGAAGTAACTACAGCAGCAACAACAGCAGCGACAACAACATCAGCAACATCACATTTCGAGGGCGACGCAGCTACTTCCGATTCTGCTGCCCAGCTGTTTGTAGTCGGGACCTGCTCTCGCAGGACCCCACACGTCTTTGGAAATGATTGCGATGATCATGTCTGAGCTGAGAATTAAGTCACTCAAGATTACTTTTTTAACCATAACTTTAGGTAGGTTAGTGTCATTGGGGCTCTATGAATACTACTCATGAATGAAATCACACTACTGTATGGCATTGTACTAATTTTTGTTAATCAAGTAGAATAAGGCACGTGCCATGTCCAGACGAATTATTATCAACAACAAATTTTGAATAAATGGATAAACACGTTCGCCATGCCCTCCGTTGTCCTCAATTTAAAGTGAATGCAACCCCGTGGCGTTGCCAAAAACCGCCAAGCTTCGGGAGGGAGCACGTACAGACGCGTAGTGACCACACTCGACTTTAAAAGCTGCTCTCAAACAACACTGTCTCCAATAGTGTTTTACGGGCTATGGTGTTAAGCGGATAATCAGTCGTTTTGGTCAAGGCGTATGGGATAATACACACCCCTGTTATCCCATAAACACAATACACAGCAGCGGTAAGGCTGCCTTGTTGGGGAGATGTAGCTTGGGTAAGGTGCTGTCACTGGAGTTAGGCGATGTGACTGGGTTATCACGCGGATTCCGAAAAGCAACTTAGACGAAACGATCCACTGCGCTCCCCACATGGACAACGACATTCTAAATTTTTAAAAAATTGAAAACATATTTTTAAATACGTATTTGAAAACAGGACCCTGCGGGGTGGGCTGGTAGGAATAATACTAATACCGGTACATGGATATCGACCGGGTATAGAGGAGTTAAAAAGAAAATGATTTGTGCATGGGGGGTGAGCGATGACGTCCACACCCCCCTCCCCACTGACTCGCGCGCACACAGAGCAAGGATTGCAACAGGCGATGTCATTGGCTGCGCCGGCAGCAGTCATTCTCCGCTGTAGTCCTGGCATCTGCTGCTCAGCTTCATTCCCCAGCTGTGGTCCCAGTGGCACCGTCTCTCTGGGGAACCGTGTGGTGTGTGTAGCGAGTATCACGGGGTGGGCGGTTAGTGTGGTGATAGTGGTCACGGTTGGCACCGATGCACGCCCACCGCCACCACCCCTACTGGGCGGTGGACCTGCCACCACAAAGCAGCACGCGGCGGAGGAGTGAGGCGATCGCTGTCGCCACGCGAGCGAGGCCCCCTGTTCTCGTGGGACCCGACAAGGATTTGGAAATAATTGCTATGATCATGTCTGAGCTGGGATGAGCGACTAATTTTTACTTTGTTTAATCATAACTGTGTGTAGGTTAGTGCTATCGGGGCTTAGTGAATACTACTCATGAATGAACTCATACTTCTTTCGGATATAAATTGAAATCATGTTGGTAGAACAAGTCGGCTGCCATTTCTAGACTAATTGTTATCTTCAAGTGCGTTAGTAAATATACTGCTAAAATACACAGCATAGGGAAGGCTGCCTTGTTGTGGAGATGTAGTTTGGCTAAGGCGCTGTGGCCGGGTGATGACACGGATTCTGAAACAATGGAGTTAAACATTCGCTGCTTGGCTCCGTCGACAGCAGCGAAGGCTGTCATATACCGCCCCATTTACGAGTTGGCTGTATGATGTGTATAGTTGAAGGTGCTCGGTGTTGTCTTCTGCTAACAGCTACTAACGTGCGTGTGTTGTCTGTTTTTAGGATTTGTCCATAGATGTTGTTCTTTTTATTGCGGCGTTTTTTTGTTGAGTTCTGTCACTTGAGTGTTACATGAGCAGAGTGCGATTATTATACAACCACACTGTGATTATAATGCTTCTGATGATATTATAATACCTTAACTACGTTTATATGGTTATAATTTAAAACACTAGTTTATAATTGTTTAATGTTTAGTGTTATCGTGTATAGTATAACAGTTTACATGTTATAGAGTACAGTTTATTCCCGACATACTTCGGGATTTGGGACTGGTACGTTGATGAACGATTAACTACGGGGGCCTTTCCCCTCAAGGAACACGTGTTAATAGGGTAGACAGCTAAGATGCTGCCGGTTAAGGGCACACTTGTGTGACGGAGATCCTCCACCTGAAATTCTCTTAACATGTTTTTGCTAGGAACATTATAAAATAAAGACCGGACAAACATTTGTTAAAAATACGTTTTTATTCATCTGCAATCATTTTTACGTCAAAACTCGAAGGGAATATTTATTATGTCCTATGTTCACACATTTCCAGTACAATGCAAACCATTTCCGTTCCAGGAATACCAAAGGGTTAAAGTATAATTCCCATGATTCCACCACATTTGTTCACTGTGCGTCTATGTTGAAGTCAAGGCCAAATATATCCAACGAACGCGTCATCAATGTACATCCTGAAATCGGCTATCTAAAGTCGATTAATACCAATCAAAAAAAGCTATATATTGAAAAAAAACTTTTAAATGTTGAGTAAAGATGTACCTACATACGCATTCCAACTTTAGCTCAACAGGAACACTTAACGACTACAATGAACCCTCTCACAACCAGTGCTCATCACACCACTTCGGCAAGTAATCCGATAACATTACAAACCACCACTGGGCACGTCATTAAACTCTCACAAAAACTGTAAAACAAAAATGGTCAAAATTATACACAAAAGTACTCTATACGGATTAAAAGGTATAACCACATGACATAATATTTTGTCAGTCACCCCGAGCTCTCTGGTTGACTCTCGAGCCACTCCATTACATCCAGCCATCTCTCGGGATCCAACTGCATGGGATCGAAGGTGGAAACTTCTTCAGGACTCATTGCAGCACCTTGAATTTCAGCTTTTGATTTCAGTTTCCTATCATTGTGGACCTTCTGATGCCTGTTCCTGGTTGATGAGTGTGCAAATGTCTTCCCACACACAGAGCACAGAAACGGCTTCTCGCCCGTGTGTGTTCTCTGGTGACTCTGAAGATGTGATGACCGTGCAAATGTCTTCCCACACACAGGGCACAGGAACGGCTTCTCGCCCGTGTGTGTTCTCTGGTGTCTCTGAAGATGTGATGACCGTGCAAATGTCTTCCCACACACAGGGCACAGGAATGGCTTCTCGCCCGTGTGTGTTCTCTGGTGTCTCTTAAGATGGCTTCTTGCCTCCGTGTGCGTGGGGCTGTGGAGAGCCTCTCTGCTCCATGTGAGTGTAGTAACAGCAGCGGTGTTATTGAGTCAAAAGTACGCTATCGGCCGCAAGGATGTTTTGGATTTTGTTAACTGCTAAAACAAGAACGACACTCGCGTCTAACCGAGACGCAAAAAAATCCCGCTAATTTAACGACGCGAAAATAGACACTTACTAGGAGATTCACGGTATATCGATGTCTGGAACCCGTCTGAAGATGTCGCCACGAACTCTCCCGACGCAAAGTCGCCTAACTGTCGACACAGCAATTGTGCTCGCCAGGCTGCGTTGTCTCGCGGTTGAAGGGCGATCAGCAGAGCGACGAGTCGAGCGTCCAACCTCATCAAGTTCCCTCTCGAAATGGCATTGAGCTCTGCTTCTGAGCCGCCTTATAACTCCCCCCCTAGGATCCAATCCTTTGTCTTTCAGGATATTTGCATTTGATTGTTAATTTTTGAAGGCACAATCCGCATGTCTATTAACATACCGAAGGGTAATGTGCCCATTGTGCTTCATGCATGCATATGTAAGTGCATCTCAGTGTGTAATTGTGCGCTTATTTTGAATAAAAACTTTGTCCTCGATTTAAAGTGAATGCAGAGAAATTAGCATGTAACTTTAGAAAAGGAAGAGAGCGGCCTTTTCGACGAGGGAGTGAAACCCAATAGGTAATCTTCTTCCTAGCGTTGTTCCCGCTGTGGCGCAGGGTCCGCTTTTCGGCATTGTCTTCCCCATTTGGCTCGGTCCAGGGCATCCTCAGGGGATGCGTTGACCGTCTTTATGTCTTCCTTTATTCGATCCATCCATCGCTTTTTCGGACGTCCGCGTGGACGGCGGCCCTCTGGTTCAATACACACGGCAGTCTTGGCCACTGATGACTCTTCACTTCGCATCACATGGCCGTACCACCGAAGCCTTGCCTCAAGCATCTTGTCCGCAATGGGGGCCACACCAAGTCGATTCCGAACGTCTTCGTTCATGACACGATCCCATCGAGTGAGTCCGAGGCTCCATCTGAGCATCCTCATCTCCATGGTGTGGAGAGCTTGTTCGTGTACAGTTGTGGCTGGCCAGCACTCGGATCCATAGAGTGCCACCGGTCGGACGATGGTCTTGTAAATTTTTCCCTTCAGCCTATCCGGCATTTTCCTATCACAGAGGACTCCGGTGACTTGCCTCCACTTCATCCATGCCGCATTGACTCGTGACCTCACATCAGTCGTGATGCTACCATCTGAGCTGATGGTGCAACCCAGGTACTTGAAGTCCGTCACTTTCTTCAGATCTTCTCCGTCAATGCTGATGGTGCCGTCGGTTTGGGGGCCACACTCCATATACTCCGTCTTTTTGATGTTGAACCTCATCCCGTTTTCGTCCAAACGTTCCTTCCACAGGCGCGTTTGTCTTTCCACTTCTCCTCTCTCTTCATCTGAGAGGAGGACGTCATCCGCGTAGAGAATTGACCATGGCAGGGGCGTGTGCAGGTCGGCAGTGATCGTGTCCATGCACAGGATAAACAGGAGTGGTGACAGGGCCGATCCTTGGTGCACTCCAACGCTGATGGGAAATGGCGGTGATATGCCCACTGCACACCTGACTGCACTGGTGACGTTCTTGTATAGGAGTTGCACCCAATGCACGTAGGTTTCAGGGACTCCATGGGATCGAAGCGAGTGCCAGATGAGGTCGTGGGGGACCCTGTCAAATGCCTTTTCAAGGTCGAGGAACGACACGTGCACAGCTTTGTTCTTCTCTCTGTGCCTCTCCAGCAGGAGCCTCGCCGCGAATATGGCGTCCGTAGTGCCACATCCTTTGACGAAGCCGCATTGGTTGGGTGATAGGGTGACGATGTTTCTAATCCTCGTGTCCAAAACTCGCTCAAAGATCTTCATCGCATGACACAGGAGCCGGATTGGCCTGTAATTCCAGCATTCTGCCACGGCCCCTTTACCCTTCCAAATTGGATCCGTCGTGCTGGTCGACCAGGCTTCTGGGACCTCACCGGTGCTCGTGATGGTGCTGAAGAGTTGGGTAAGGAGGGCAGCACCCTGCCTGCCAAGGATCTTCCAGGCCTCAGCAGGTATATCGTCCGGGCCAGTCGCTTTCCCATTCTTCATTCTCTTGATAGCTTGTTCCACTTCGGTGATGGTGATAGGTGAAACCGGATCGAGGACGTGTTCAGCGCTAATAATAGGTGGGTGGGGAAATTCCTGGTTGCAGATTCCAGAGAAGTAGTCGCTCCAGCGTTGAAGGATGGCGGGCGGGTCTCTGAGAGCGCTGTGATTCTCATCCTTTATGCATTTGACCTGACCAATATCCTGAGTCGAACGATGGCGCGCCTCTGCCAGTCGATAGATCTTATTGGCACCTTCTGGGGTGTCCAGTTCGACATACAGTTGGTCGTATTGAGCTTATTTCACCGCTGCTACTACTCGCTTCGCTGCCGATTTGCAGTTTCTGTATTGTTGGTAGTCCAGATCTGCGAGCGTTTTGCGCCACTTCTTGAAAGCTAGCTTCTTCTCTTTCACTGCTAGCTGAACTTCTTCGTTCCACCACCATATTTGCTTATCAATGAAGTGTTTTGCCGGCTTAGTTAGCCCCAGTGCTTCCGTTGCTGCTGTGCACAGTTGGCCGGCGAGATCTTCCCAAATCACATTCGCTGGTCGGTTGGTGTTCACGTCAATCTGATTGAGGGCGACTCTCAGCTGATCGTTGCATTCCTTCATCCGCCACCACTTAATTCGCTGCTGTTCCGTTGTTGGTGGGCGATGTCGCTGGCCAATGTCCATTTTCATGTCCATGATCAGGATGCGATGTTGTGGGGTGATGTTGTCCGATGGTATGACTTTAGTGTTTGTCACCGTTTTCAGCTTATCCCGCTTGACAAGCCAGAAATAAATTTGAGTTGATATCCCACCACTGGCGTACGTAATGAGATGGGACGGTCTCTTCTTGAAGAAGGTGTTGGCGAGGACAAGATCATGGGCTTCCGCAAAGTCCAGGGCTCGGTTTTCCTCATCGTTCCGGGTACCATATCCTTGGCCACCATGGTTTCGAGGGTATCCATCCCGGGCGTTTCCAACGTGTCCATTTAGGTCTCCACCAATTACTAACTGCTCTTCTCCATTTATTTGATTGCATGTGTCCATCAATTGTTCCCAAAATTCCTCCTTGGTATCTGCTGGGCAGCCAGGCTGCGGCGCATACCACCAAAGTGTTATTCAAATAATTGTAATCCCATCCTGATCTTCCACCTTCATGTTTCACATATCCCACCATTGGTTCGCACGTCCATATTACATACATACATGTTACATGCATACATATTACATACAGCATATCTCATGCATACATATTACATACAGACATGTTACATACTGACGAGCAAATTGTGATTCCTAGAGGACCACGGTGTGAAGCTAAGAATTCGAATTCAAATATCACACTTCAATGTACGGTGTTATAATCTTTAACACCAGTTTATTGTTATTGTATAGCGTTATAATGTATAGCTCATAGCTTATATTGTTAGAGTTCACAACATTATAGTTTACTATAACACTAGTTTGTAGTGTTATTTTAAAGCGTTACAATGTATAGCTCATAGTTTGAAGGTTATATTGTTAGAGTTTATAATGTTAGAGTATACAATGTGAGTTTACAATTTTAGAGTTTGTGGACGTGCCCTGTTCTCGTGGGACCCGACACGGATTTGGAAATAATTGCTATGATCATGTCTGAGCTGGGATGAGCGACTGTTTACTTTGTTTAATCATAGCTATGTGTAGGTTAGTGCCATCGGGGCTTAGTGAATACTACTCATGAATGAACTCATACTTCTTTCGGTAGAAATTTGAAATCGTGTTGGTAGAACAAGTCGCCTGTCTTTTCTAGACGAATTGTTATCTTCAAGTGCGTCCGTAAATATACTTGCTAAAATACACAGCATAGGGAAGGCTGCTTTGTTCGGGAGATGTAGTTTGGCTAAGGCGCTGTGGCCGGGTGATGACACGGATTCTGAAACAATGGAGTTAAACACTCGCTGCTTGGCCCCGTCGACAGCAGCGAAGGCTGTCATATACCGCCCCATTTACGAGTTGGCTCTTTGGGGCTTTATGTGTATAGTTGAAGGTGCTAGGTGTTGTTTTCTTCTAACAGCTACTAACGTGCATGTAACGATTCATAATGTTGGTGTTATCGTTTATAGTATTACAGTTTACATGTTATAGAGTACAGTTTATCCCCGACATACTTCGGGAACTATTCACTACGGGTACCTTTCCCCTCAAGGAACACGTGTTTAATCGGGTAGACAGCCAAGATGCTGCCGGTTAAGGGGACACTTGTGTGACGGAGATCCTCCACCTGAAACTCTCTTAACATGTTTTTGCTAGGAACATGATAAAATCAAGAATGGACAAACATTTGTTAAACATACGTTTTTATTCATCTGCAATAATTTTACATCAAAACTCGAAGGGAATATTTATTACGTCCTATGTTCACACATTTCCAGTACAATGCAAACCATTTCCGTTCCAGGAATACCAAAACGTTAAAGTTTCATACCTTATTAGTTCACCACATTTGTTCACTGTGCGTCCATGTTGAAGTCAAGGCCATATATCCAACGATCGCGTCATCAATGTACATCCTGAAATCAGCTATCTAAAGTCGATTAATACCAATCAAAAACAGCTATATACTTGAAAAAAATTTGTTTAAAATGTTGAGTAAAGATGTACCTACAGACGCATTCCAACTTTAGCTCAACAGGGACACTTAACGACTACAATTGAACCCTCTCACAACCAGTGCTCATCACACCACTTCGGCAAGTAACCCGATAACATTACAAACCACCACTGTGCACGTCATTAAACTCTTAAAAAAACTATAAAACTAAAATGGTCAAAATTACACACAAAAGTACTCGATACGGCTTAATAGGTATAACCACATGACGTAATATTTTTTCAGTCACGCCGAGCTCTCGGTTTGATCCTCGAGCCACTCCATTACATCCAGCCATCTCTCGGGATCCAACTGCATGGGATCGAAGGTGGAAACTTCTTGAGGACTCATTGCAGCACCTTGAATTTCAGCTTTTGATTTCAGTTTCCTATCATTGTGGACCTTCTGATGCCTGTTAAGAGTTGACGACTGTGAAAATGCCTTCCCACACGCAGGGCACAGGAATGGCTTATCGCCCGTGTGTGTTCTCTGATGGTTTTGAAGAGTTGACGACTGTGCAAATGCCTTCCCACACACAGGGCACAGGAATGGCTTCTCGCCCGTGTGTGTTCTCTGATGACTCTGAAGATGTGATGAGTGTGCAAATGTTTTCCCACACACAGAGCACAGGATTGGCTTCTCACCCGTGTGTGTTTTCTGGTGTCTCTTAAGACTTGATGACCATGAAAATGCCTTCCCACACACAGAGCAATTGAATGGCTTCTTGTCTCCGTGTGCGTGGGGCTGTGGAGAGCGTCTCTGCTCCATGTGAGCGTAGTAACAGCAGCGGTGTTATCGAATCAAAAATACGCTATCGGCCGAAAGGATGTTTAGCGTTTAGTTTTGGATTTCGTTAACTGCTAAAACAAGAACGACACTCGCGTCTAACCGAGACGCAAAAAAATCCCGTAAATATGACGACAAAACACGTTTAAGAGTTTATCCGCGATAATAGACACTTACTTGGAGATTCACGGTATATGGATGTCTAGAACTCGTCTGAAGATGTCGCCACGATCTCTCCCGACACAAAGTCGCCTAACTGTCGACACAGCAATTGTGCTCGCCAGGCTGCGTTGTCTCGCGGTTGAAGGGCGATCAGCAGAGCGAAGAGTCGAGCGTCCAACCTCATCAAGTTCCCTCTCGAAATGGCATTGAGCTCTGCTTCTGAGCTTCCTTATAACTCCCCCCCTAGAATCCAATCCTTTGTCTTTCAGGATATTTGCATTCGATTGCTAATTTTGGAAGGTACAATCCGCATGTCTATTAACATACCGAAGAGTAATGTGCCCATTGTGCTTCATGCATGAATATGTAAGTGCATCTCAGTGTGTAATTGTGCGCTTATTTTGAATTAATGGAAAAACATTGTCCTCGATTCAAAGTGAATGCAGAGAAATTAGCATATAACTTTAGAAAAGGAAGAGAGCGGCCTTCTCGACGAGGAAGTGAAATCCAATAGCGTTACAATGGATAGGTTGTAGTTCATAGGTTATAATATTATGTTTCACTATGATAGAGCTTAAGATGTGAGAGTATACAATATCAGAGTTGATCAAATGCGACGATCAAGGGCGTCAATCGGGTGAGTTTGATCAGAGGCTTTAATCAAAAGCGTCATCCCATCACAGAACACCACCTCCCTGCGTATATCACAGGAACAGAAGCAACTACAGCAGCAACAACAGTAGCGACAACAACAGCAGCAACATCACATTTCGAGGGCGACGCAGCTACTTACGATTCTGCTGCCCAGCTGTTTGTAGTCGGGACCTGCTCTCGCAGGACCCCACACGTCTTTGGAAATGATTGCGATGATCATGTCTGAGCTGAGAATTAAGTCACTCAAGATTACGTTGTTTAACCATAACTTTAGGTAGGTTAGTGTCATCGGGGCTCTGTGAATACTACTCATGAATGAAATCACACTCCTGTATGACCGACATTGTACTAATTTTGGTTGATCGAGTAGACGAATTCTTATCAACAACAGTGTCCTTAAATATGATGCTAAAATAAATGTTAACACTGGATTAAACGTGCACCTCTTAACCCCTCCCTCGCATTTACGACTAACGATTTGCATTTGCACTTAACATACATTATAGCCCATTAAAATGCTAATACTACCATATTATTATTCTAAAATGTGAATGCGATTCTTGCCCTGTACCCTCACAGTTAACATATCCTATCCCCGGTTCGATTGAACAGATAATTTACATACATATGTGTAGAGTGCGATTTTAATACTTCTAATGAGATTTAAATACCATACCTCCGTTTATGGTGCTATAAATTATAAAACCAGTTGATAATTTTTTGTCGTTTAATGTTTAGTGTTATTGTTTATAGTGTTATCAGTTTACATATTTTTTAGGTGCAGGTGATTCCCGGTATACTTCGGTATTCTGGACCTGAACGTTGCGAAACGATTCATAACGAGGACCTTTCCCCACCAGAGCGCAATACGCTAATGAAAAGAACTCGGGGCGGCGGGAGCACGTGCTTCCATGGGCAGTGGGGGACAGGGCATGGTTGTATTGCCTACAGGTGCTACCGGGAAAATCTCCCAAGTTGCTCCGCCCATGGCGGGGTCAGGTAAAGGTCATAGAGGTGGGTGATGTAAAGACAGTGCGTCAACTAAGGGACAAGTGGTGACAACAAGATAGAGAGAGTTCGAGAAGGGAAGGCGAGACCATGTGTGGGCGGAGGTTCACGCCGAGAATGAGAGAGGGGGAGTAACGATGTTTGGGGCTGTGTTGGCTGGTTGCTGTCTCGTCGTCGTTGCTATATCGTGACGCCTGGGGTCTGAAACCGCGTTAAAGGCTAAATAAAAGAGTTTGGAGTAATTACAATTTTAACGATTCATTATTGCACGGGCTTATGTTGAGTTTGTACGATTATTTTATATATACATACTGAATATTGCTATGTGATGCCATTGAGATGGAACATTCATCCAATAGTGGACAGCTTGATCCTAATACCACCAAAGTGTTATTCAAATAATTTTAATCCCATCCTGATCCTGCACCTTCCGTTTTACATATTCCACCCTTGGTTCGCACGTCTATATTACATACATACATGTTACATACATACATACATGTTACATGCATGCATGTACCATGTTACATACATACATGCATGTTACATACATACATGTTACATGCACATATACTTACTACAAACAGATATGTTACATACATACATGTTACATGCACATATACTTACTACAAACAGATATGTTACATACATACATGTTACATACTTACGACCGTAGTGTGATTCGAAGAGGACCACGGAGTGATTCGAATAATTCGAATGCGATTTCGAATATCACACTTCAAGGTAGGTTGTTCTAATCTATAGCACTAGTTAATAATGTTATTGTATAGCGTTATAATGTATAGCTCATAGGTTATATTGTTAGAGTTCACATACTAGTTTACAGTAATTTGTAGATTCTTCAAATGTATATGTGAATGTTTTTAAATTACCATTGTTGAAGTTCATAATGTTAAAGTTCACAATGTGAGAATTTACAATGTCAGAGTTTACAATGTGAGAGTATATCCAAGACGTCGATCGATGGCGTTGGTCTGGTAGGTTCGATCATAGTTTTTGATCAAAGACGTTATCCCATAACGGGACACCAACATGCTGCCGATATAACAGTAACAGAAGCAACTACAGCAGCTACGAAACCATTTGATGGCAAAGCAGCGACTTCTTCAATCTGAGAGTTTGTGGCCGTGCCCTGTTCTCGTGGGACCCGACACGGATTTGGAAATAATTGCTATGATCATGTCTGAGCTGAGATGAGCGACTAATGTTTACTTTGTTTAATCATAACTGTGCGTAGGTTAGTGCCATCGGTGCTTAGTGAATACTACTCATGAATGAACTCATTCTTCTTTCGGATAGAAATTTGAAATCGTTTTGGTAGAACAATTCGCTTTCCTTTTCGAGACGAATTGTTATCTTCAAGTGCGCCCGTAAATATACTGCTGAAATACACAGCATAGGGAAGGCAGCCTTGTTCGGGAGATGTAGTTTGGCTAAGTCGCTGGGGCCGGGTGATGACACGGATTCTGAAACAATGGAGTTAAACACTCGCTGCTTGGCCCCGTCGACAGCAGCGAAGGCTGTCATATACCGCCCCATTTACGAGTTGGCTGTACAATGTGTATAGTTGAAGGTGTTAAGTGTTGTCTTCTTCTAACAGCTACTAACGTGCGTGTGTTGTCTGTTTTTATGATTTGCCCATTGATGTAGTTCTTTTTATTGCGGCGTTTTTTTGTTGAGTTCTGTCACTTGAGTGTTGCAGTTTGTTTAAGAATTCGTCACGTGAGCGTGGTGTTTTGCTTGTGGGAATTTCGCTTTGTCACAAATTGCGATTGTTATAATAATTGTAACGATTCATAATCTCATCAGTTAAGAATGGGTTTGTGCGTGATTCTTATACGATCACACTGTGATTCTAATGCTTCTAATGATATTATAATACCTTACCTCTGTTTATATGGTTATAAATTAAAACACTAGTTAATAATCGTTCAATGTTTAGTGTTATAGTTTATAGTATTACAGTTTACATGTTATAGAGTACAGTTTATCCCCGACATACTTAGGGATTAGGGACTGGTACGTTGATGAAGGATTAACTACGGGGACCTTTCCCCTCAAGGAACACGTGTTAATCGGGTAGACAGCCAAGATGCTGCCACACTTGTGTGACGGAGATCCTCCACCTGAAACTCGCTTAACATGTTTTTGCTTGGAACATTATAAAATAAAGACCGGACAAACATTTGTTAAAAATACGTTTTTATTCATCTGCAATCATTTTTACGTCAAAACTCGAAGGGAATATTTATTATGTCCTATGTTCACACATTTCCAGTACCATGCAAACCATTACCAAAGCGTTAAAGTGTCATTCCCCATGATTGCCTTATTAGTTCACCACATTTGTTCACTGTGCGTCTATGTTGTAGTCAAGGCCATATATCCAACGAACTTGTCATCAATGTACATCCTGAAATCGGCTATCCAAAGTCGATTAATACCAATAAAAACAGCTATATGCTCGAAAAAAAACCGTTTAAAATGTTGAGTAAAGATGTACCTACAGACGCATTCCAACTTTAGCTCAACAGGAACACCTAACGACTACAATTGAGCCCTCTCACAGCCAGTGCTCATCACACCACTTCGGCAAGTAATCCGATAACATTACAAACCACCACTGTGCACGTAATTAAACTCACAAAAACTGTAAAACTAAAATGGTCAAAATTACACACAAAAGTACTCGATACGGCTTAATAGGTATAACCACATGACGTAATATTTTTTCAGTCACCCCGAGCTCTCTGGTTGACTCTCGAGCCACTCCATTACATCCAGCCATCTCTCGGGATCCAACTGCATGGGATCGAAGGTGGAAACTTCTTCAGGACCAATTGCAGCACCTTGAATTTCAGCTTTTGATTTCAGTTTCCTATCATTGTGGACCTTTTGATGCCCGTTCCTGGTTGATGAGTGTGCAAATTTCTTCCCACACACAGAGCACAGGAATGGCTTCTCGCCCGTGTGTGTTCTCTGATGACTATGAAGAGTTGATGAGTCTGCAAATGCCTTCCCACACACAGGGCACAGGAATGGCTTCTCGCCCGTGTGTGTTCTCTGATGACTATGAAGAGTTGATGAGTCTGCAAATGCCTTCCCACACACAGGGCACAGGAATGGCTTCTCGCCCGTGTGTGTTCTCTGATGACTATGAAGATTTGATGACTTTGCAAATGTCTTCCCACACACAGGGCACAGGAATGGCTTCTCGCCCGTGTGTGTTCTCTGATGACTATGAAGATTTGATGACTTTGCAAATGTCTTCTCACACACAGGGCACGGGAATGGCTTCTCGCCCGTGTGCATTCTCTGATGAGTTTGAAGAGTTGATGACCGTGCAAATGCCTTCCCACACACAGGACACAGGAATGGCTTCTCGCCCGTGTGCGTTCTCTGATGAGTTTGAAGAGTTGATGACCGTGCAAATGCCTTCCCACACACAGGGCACAGGAATGGCTTCTCGCCCGTGTGCGTTCTCTGATGAGTTTGAAGAGTTGACGATTGTGCAAATGCCTTCCCACACACAGAGCAATTGAATGGCTTCTTGTCTCCGTGTGCGTGGGGCTGTGGAGAGCGTCTCTGCTCCATGTGAGCTTAGTAACAGCAGCGTTATTACTATGGGGACCTCATTTGCCAGTAAAAATATGATAATTGGTTCTTTACCCTTCTATCTGGCAACAAAACTGACACCTTTTTGCAAGGAGTCATGTTTGCATAGACCGCAATACCTGCAGTCATAATACAAACAAAAGAACATAACTCTGATAATGTGCACTGTCCTACAGTACATTATCAGAGTTATGTTATTTTGTTTGTATTATGACTGCAGGTATTGCGGTCTATGCAAACATGACTCCTTGCAAAAAGGTGTCAGTTTTGTTTCCAGATAGAAGGGTAAAGAACCAATTATAACAGCAGCGTGTTATCGAGTCAAAAGTACGCTATCGGCCGCAAGGATGTTTAGCGTTGAGTTTTGGATTTCGTTAACTGCTAAAACAAGAACGACACTCGCGTCGAACCGAGACGCAAAAAAATCCCGCTAATTTGACGACGAACACGTTTAAGAGTTTATCCGCGAAAATAGACACTTACTTGGAGCTTCACGGTAATTCGATGTCTGGAACCCGTCTGAAGATGTCGCCACGAACTCTCCCGACGCAAAGTCGCCTAACTGTCGACACAGCAATTGTGCTCGCCAGGCTGCGTTGTCCCGCGGTTGAGGGGCGATCAGCAGAGCGACGAGTCGAGCGTCCAACCTCATCAAGTTCCCTCTCGAAATGGCATTGAGCTCTGCTTCTGAGCCGCCTTATAACTCCCCCCCTAGGATCCAATCCTTTGTCTTTCAGGATATTTGCATTCGATTGTTAATATTGGAAGGTACAATCCGCATGTCTATTAACATACCGAAGAGTAATGTGCCCTTTGTGCTTCATGCATGAATATGTAAGTGCATCTCAGTGTGTAATTGTGCGCTTATTTTGAATAAATGGAAAAACTTTGTCCTCGATTTAAAGTGAATGCAGAGAAATTAGCATGTAACTTTAGAAAAGGAAGAGAGCGGCCTCCTCGACGAGGGAGTGAAACCCAATAGGTAATATTCTTTTACAGCGTTACAATGGATAGGTTGTAGTACATAGGTTTTAATATTATGTTTCACTATGATAGAGCTTAACATGTGAGAGTCTACAATATCAGAGTTGATAAAATGCGACGATCAAGGGCGTCAATCGGGTGAGTTTGAACAGAGGCTTTAATCAAAGGCGTCATCCCATCACGGAACACCACCTCCCTGCGTTTATTACAGCAACAGAAGCAACTACAGCAGCAACAACAGCAGCAACATCACATTTCGAGGGCAACGCAGCTACTTCCGATTCTGCTGCCCAGCTGTTTGTAGTCGGGACCTGCTCTCGCAGGACCCCACACGTCTTTGGAAATGATTGCGATGATCATGTCTGAGCTCAGAATTAAGTCACTCAAGATTACTTTTTTAACCATAACTTTAGGTAGATTAGTGTCATCGGGGCTCTGTGAATACTACTCATGAATGAAATCACACTCCTGTATGACCGACATTGTACTAATTTTGGTTGATCGAGTAGAACAAGGCACATAACATGTCCAGACGAATTCTTATCAACAACAGTGTCCTTAAATATGATGCTAAAATAAATGTTAACACTGGATTAAACGTGCACCTCTTAACCCCTCCCTCGCATTTACGACTAACACCTTGCATTTGCACATAACATACATTCAAGTACAGTAATCTGCTAAAACGACCAAATTGTCATTCTAAAATTTGAATGCCATTCTTACCCTCGACCCCCACAGTTCACATATCCGACCGTCGGTTCGATTGAACGGACAATTAACAAACATGTGTAGAGTTCCATTATAATACTTCTAATGAAATTAAAATACCGTACCTCCGTTTATGGTGGTATAAATTATAAAACCAGTTGGTAGCTTTTTTTGTCGTTTAATGTTTAGTGTTATTGTTTATAGTGTTATCAATTTACGTGTTTTTAAGTACAGGTGATTCCCGGTATACTTCGTATTCTGGACCTGAACGTTGCACCGTCTCTCTGGGGACCCGTGTGGTGTGTGTAGCGAGTATCACGGGGTGGGCGGGTAGTGTGGTGATAGTGGTCACGGTTGGCACCGATGCACGACCACCGCCACCACCCCTACTGGGCGGTGGACCTGCCACCACAAAGCAGCACGCGGCGGAGGAGTGAGGCGATCGCTCTCGCCACGCGAGCGAGGCCCCCTCGCTTCCTCTTCTTTTCGTGCATCTCCACCTGCACCTCTTCCGTTTTCTCCTCCGTCTCATCCTCCTCCATCTCCTCTTCTTCATCCTCCACCACCATCTCCTCTACCTCCTCCTCTTCCTGCGCCACCTCCATCTTCTCCATCTTCTTCTCCTCCGCTAGCACCATCTCTTCCTCCTTCATCTCCTCCTCACCTTCCGGCACCACCATCTCCACCACCGTCTTCTCTTCCTCCTCCACCACCATTGTTTCCCCTTTGTCCGTCGTCTCTATGTCCTCCACCACGACCATCTGTTCATCCTTTGTTGTCTCCTTGTCCTCCATCTCCGTATTGTCTTTCTCCTCTCCCTCCGTGTTCTCCTCCATTGTCACCATCACAATCTCGTCCTCCTTTGCCTTCTCTTCCTCCGTCTCTACTTCATCCTCCATCTCCTTCACCTCTTCCTTCGTCTCCTTCTCCACAACCTCTGTCTTCGCTTCAAAGGCCTGGACGAGTGAGGAGGAGGGCTGAGCTGGCTCAGATCTGTGAAGAGACAACACGACACCGTTCTAGATTTGAAGCTTTCGTGACTGCAATGATTCATATTCTTAGGTTTTTTCGGTAAAGTCACGTAGGAAAAAAAACATTAAAAAGTAAAATAAAATAACATAAAAAATAAAAATCACGACGTTTCGGAGGCAACACAAGCTTCCGTCTTCAGGTGGAACCGTCACAGCCACGACAGCTGTATCAGGTAAATGAGAGATTGCAGAAGCTACCACTTCGTTTATATAATGGTTGGAGAAGGTGGTGGGGCAAGGGCCGCATACTTTTATTAATATGGTAAGGTGAGGCTTAAGACTAAGAATAGACTGCATATCAAAGGCTGAGCCTTTGTTATGGAGAGGTGCGGTTTGTGACTCAACCTGTAACAGGGAGACCACCACTAGACATGGTAAAACTGATGGTTGTCTGTCAAACACGACACCGTTCCACCTTGCTGCTACGGCAGACATCGCCATCTCCCCATCGTCCGTGGGTGGAATGTGTGGCGGATTAATTCCAGCTGAATAGAAACAGCAATAACGACATGGCCAGTGAGTGTGCTTAGTATTGGTGCTATCATTCTCATGGCGCCAGGCTCTCCTTGAGATAGGTGCAGCTGTGTCCCACACAGACTGCTGTAGTATCACAGTAGTGGGTGGCGTTGCTGTGCAAATTTAGCTGAATAATTTGAAGTGACATTTTTTGGTTCTTTCGGTAAAGTCATGTAGGTATAAAATAAAATAAATTAAATCACAACGTTTCGATTGTAACACAAGCAATCATCATCAGGTGGGAAAACCACAGCAAGAAACGTTCTTGCAATAACGACATGGCCATCGAAACGTCGTGATTTAATTTAATTTATTTTATTTCATACCTACGTGAATTTACCGATATAACCAAAGAATATGGATCCCTGTAGTCACTAAAACTTCAAATCTAGATTGAACATATTCTATATGTATATTCTAATTGACCCCTTGCACATAATGTCCTAAGCATTTCAAATGGCATCGATAGAGATCCTGAACGTCCACTGTGACGGAATGGGTGTGGATCTGTGTGGTCAATGCAGCAGCAATAATAGCCAGGGCGGGAAGCAAGATCTGAACTGTAATGGTGAAGAATGAGTGCACGAAAATTTGGTCGCTTCAACACATCCACGATTTAAAAAAAGTGTCCGTCAGTGATTTGTGGTCGAGAGAGCCACCTCCCTTGACGTCGAAGACATCTCAGAGTGCATTGCATGCGATGAGCCTCTCGCATCTCTCATCTCATCGCGTTTTAAATTGGACACCCCTCTTAGTTGTAGCTGTCGCTGTGCATTACAAGTCGAATTGGCAGCTGGCCTGGAAACAGGCGATAGAGAGCGAAAATCTCACGGTGGATGGAGGGTTACTTGGTGAAGATATGCCCACTTCGTTATGTGGTCTAACCCAGAAACCAATTATGAAAAATAAATCTGTCCACAGAATAGCGGAATGTACACGTGGAGTTTGCAGTGTCTGTGAATTTTGAGAGCGCGACAGGGCTTGAGCACCTGTGCGTCACAGCAACATTGACCTGGGTTTGATTTCCACGTTTGGCCACATGCTCCGTGTGGATTATGCAGCCAGCTGTTCTGGGAAGGTTCTGCAGCTTTCTCCCTGTTACTGAACCCAAACAAGCAATGCAAATCCTTCAATTTGGATCGCAAATAGTAGAAACCTTCTTGCAAAATGCGAGCAAACTTGGCAGGATCCTCCTGAAAAAAAGTCTCGAGACCGAATAAGGCTAATGCTGCGTGAGAAGCATGGCAATAAATAACAAAAATAAACACACAGGGCGCACACGCAGAGTGGTTTACCGTGGCTCAGCGACTCCGGAGTTTGCTTTATCTTCTTGGAAGCCCTCTTCTCCAAAGCTCGGAGCTATTGGGCCCCACACAGGATTGGAGGACGTGGTGGCGGTGGTGGTGGTGGCGGTGGTGTCAGTGGTAGTGGTGCTGCTGGTGGTGGTATCGGTCTGGAGCCATTGTCGCTCGATCTTGGCGAGGCGCTGCTCCTCCTCGAGGCGCTTTTGCTCCACAAGACGCTTCTCCTCCATCAAGTGCTCCTCCTCCTCTTGACGCTTCACCTCAGCGAGGCGCTTCTCCTGCATGAGACGTTTCTCCTCGAGGAGCTTCACCTTGCGAAAGCGCCTCTCCTCAAGTCGCTTCTTCTTCTTCTCGAGACGCTTCAGCTCTATGAGACGCTTCACCTCAAAGAGGCGATTCTCCTCCATGAGGCGCTTCTCTTCCTCGACCCGCTTCACATCTATGAGGCGCTTCTCTTCCTCCAGATGCTTCTCCTTGAGACGCTTCACCTCGCGAAGGCGCTTCTCCTCCATGAAGCGCGTTTCTTCAAGGAGGCGCTTTTCCATGACGCGTTTCACGTCGTTGAGGATATTGTTTCGAAGGCACTTCTGCTCCGTTTGGTGCTTCAACTTGGCGAGGTGCTTCACCTCGTTGGGGCGCTTCTCTTCCATTGTGCATTTCTCCTTCGCAAGGCGCTTGTCCTCCTGGAGACGCTTCACTCCGCTGAAGTTCTTCACCTCCCCAATGCTCCTCTGTTCACGCGAAGATAAGCACATACCCATTCAGACATGCACACTCAGGACAAAATCCATTCTCGCAGGCACACAAACATGGACGGACACATAGACAAACAAAAATGCATACTGGCACATCTATGTACGGATGCAAGAATGCACATTAACTCATGCAAACATGCTAGCACACGTATGAATATACACCATCACCTAATGTTATCAAAATACATGTTACATCCTCATATTCTCACAAATTCAATACACGCACTTAATGCAGTGATAGTCTACAACGATTTCATGGCGATTGTTGGCAACAATCATCACGGGCAATAGTTTCCATAGAATGTTCTATTGTAAAGATCTGGATGCCCATAATCTGGACACATTTTATTGCAGCACCCATAATGGGTAACTGGAATGGCAACTTCCAATCAGCTCACAGACATAATTCAAGAGATTGCCTGATATCATTCTGTCTTCATTGGTAATGAATGGCGACTTCATTTGCCTGCACGAGTGGGATATGGCATGACGTGATGGTGGAGAGATGGAGTGATGGTGTTGGGAGATGGTGTTGTGATACGGAGAGGTGAAATTGTGGAATGTTCTGGAGAGACGGTGCCTTGTGATGGTATTGACGCTTTATGAGGCTCTATGATATTGTATTGATTCTCGATTTGAAGCTTTCGTGACTGCAAGCATTCATACTCACGTATGTGACTTTACCGAAAAAACCTAAGAAAGAGTCACATACGTGACTTTACCGAAAAAACCTAAGAGTATATTGTATTGAGTTGGTGGTGGTGTGGTGTGATGAGAAAGGTGATGTGAAGAGATGGTGTGGTGATGTGAGGTTTAGCAATGTTTTGGTGCAATGGTGTGGGAGTGTGGAGAGAATGTGGTGTTTGACTCCCATAGACCCCATACACACCTTTGGGGAACGATTTTCATAGCTTTGGCCTGGGAAAGGGTCCACTTCATCCATAATGTCCCCCCACGTGGTCGACTGGCGCCATGACTCCCGGGCTACGGAAAACAAAATTAATTCAAAGGACGAGTCATGTATTAGAGAACGAAGCACGTGGATATTCACACAACTAATTCTGATATTCTTGTAATTACCTCTTAACACATAACATGACCTGCTGTTGAGAAACATTAGTCACATGGCAGTAAAACATTACAAGTAATATTTTTGTAAGCATGTTGAGATCATCAATTTCATAAAGTTGAGACCCCAAATTAAACCAATATGGCTGAAACGCAGCTCTAAATCCATGTTGTCTGCCACCCTTGACCGTTTACCTCTTCCCATCACCACCAAGCCACGTCCACTAAAAATAATTAATCAGGGAGCTGCCTCCTCTGCATAAAAACCACGTGCTGCAGGTATTTGGGATAATTGTTTTTTTACCCTTCTATCTGGCAACACAACTGACACCTTTTTACAAGGAGTCATGTTTGCATAGACCACAATACCTGCAGTCATAATACAAACAAAAGACATAACTCTGATAATGTGCACTGTCCTTGAAGTTGATTGGTCCACACCCGAGACAGCTTTCCTTAGAGCCTAGTCTCACATGGGTTGGACCAGATGATGCCAAAAGGCGCACAACTCAAAGACAATGCACCATCAGAGTATGAGAGCATAAGGTATTTGGGACTTACCATCATAGTCCTCCAAGATCTCAGCCCACTTGCGTTGTCTGTCCATGTTGTTGGGAAGGAATAGTTTCTGTTTGATGTTGGAGGGCCTGGGGAGGTTGTAAAAACGCTCAGATTTATCAGCCTTTTGAATCACTCATCCTCTCAATTATTACAAATTTGATCACTCGCTGTACCAATCAAATCACTTTCGTGCCGTTTGTTTTACAAGTCCACTCACTCGCTTGTTTGCCCACTCACGCGTGCGTCAGATCACTCACTCATCCACCCACGCGAACATGTTTATTCCAACTGCCTATTGCATTAAACATAATCGCCAGACAAAACCGTGATGTTTAACCTCTAATCCAGACAAGCATGTTGATGCACAGCCCATTTGTATTAATCGACTGTTTGATAAAGGCCCCCCTATGTCTTGTAGGTCATTGGGGTCAAATGACCATACTTAAATCATTTGTTATAACCCGAGAATGACGTCGTAGGTCACTTGATGTCAGAGGTACCGCCCATGTGGCTGTGACATCACAGATAGGAGACGTCTATGGCAGCAGCTCGGTTCTGAACTAAAAGGCAGACTCCTCCCCCGTGTTGGATAACATTCAATACATGCAATGCAGGGCACAATTATGCAGGCAATCAGAACACAATAATTATAGACATGTTAATCATATTACATGAGATTTAAACAGGTTAGTTATGAACGTTTTAAATGTTAACTTGCTTTGGGTCTAAACAATGACAGTAACAACAACATATCAGAGCATGCCAAGTAATCTAACTAATAGTCCTAATTTGGTTGCAGAAAATCCAAATAGCAACATACACAAAAATAATGAAGCTTTAGTTTGTAGTCAAAACGTGCAATAAAAATAAACAACACACATCGTCAACAGGGACGCTCACCTCGTTGACGATTCGCTCTGCAAAGGCTTCTTCTGCTGCTGCTCACTCGTGTGCATTCCTCTCGACTGCGGGTGGAGGCGTGGCTATGACGTAACAGAGGTGACGTCACTACAGCGAGGCTCCGCCCCCACGCGCTTGGCGGGCGCACCACGTGGTGCAGTGCGGGTGGTGTGCGTCACCGGAAACAGCAGAGCCCTCGGTTCGACATTAAACATTTGCCCCCTCGCTTTGTGCTGTCTTTGATGTCGCCGTTACTGCGGCGAGGACTGAAGCGATGCCTGGCCATCAGGCCTGGCATATACCTAGGCCTCAGGCTTCATACTGTTTCGTAGTTATTTTTTGTTTAATAGGAATTATTAACTTGCATTTCATTAATTACATTTCAAGCGTATAAACACCATCCCATTGGTTTATTTACTTTTAAATTCAGGTTTTTTATTAAGAGTTTTTGGTCTGTAGTTATATTTAAGTGAGTGAGGTGGTTGTACTAAGTGTGAATTTGAGTTCCATGTAAATTATTATTGTGTAAAGGATTTGTCTGTGTGCACCTATCCTGGCAGTGGTAATATGGGCTTTTTATGATTAAGTTGTTAATGAGATTGTTTATTTGTGTGTGTCTGTTATCTATGTCTGTGTCAGGTTACATATCTATGTTTGTAGCTGTGTGTATTTGTTAATTTATGATGGGTGGTGATGATGCTGTTTCTTGATAATGGATGGTGGTGATGATGATGGGTGGTGATTATGAAGGGTGGTAATGATGATGGTTGGTGATGATAATGTGTAGTGATTATGATGGGTGGTAGTAATGATCATGGGTGGTGGTAATGATTGGTGAGGTTATGATGATGGGTGGTGATGATGATGGGTTGTTGTGATTATGGGTGTTGATGATGATGGATGATTGGTGGTGGTTATGATGAATGTTGGTTGTGATGGTTGGGTGGTGGTGGTGGTGACGATGGTTGGTGATGGTGAGTTGATAGTGATAATGATGATTGGTGATGATAATGGGTGTTGATGCTGATGATTATGGGTGGTGATGAGTAAATGAGCCACCACCCAATACATAACAGCAACAGAAGTAACTACAGCAGCAACAATAACAGCAGCAGCAACAACACATTTTGAGGGTGACGCAACTACTTCTGATTCTGCTGTTTCTGCTGCTCGACTATTTGTAGCCAGGCCCTGCTCTCGCGGGACCCCACAAATCTTTGGAAATGATTGCGATGATCATGTCTGAGCTGAGAATTAAGTGACTAAACGTTACTTTGTTTAACCATGACTGTGTGTAGGTTAGTATCTGGGGGCTCAGCGAATACTATTCATGAAAGAACTCGTACTCCTTTATGACCGACATTGTACTAATTTTGGTTGATCGAGACGAACAAGGCACGTGCAGACGAACTTTTATTTCCAATATTGTCCTTAAATTTGATGCTAAAATAAACGTTAACACTGGATTACACATGCACCTCTTAACCTCTGCCTCGCATTTACGACTAACAATTTGCATTTACACTTAACATACAGTCAAGCACAGTAAAATGCTAATACGACAATATTATTATTCTAGGAATTTGAATTCGATTCTAACCCTGCACCCCACCCCAGTTTGCATATCCAACCCCCGGTTCGATGGAACGTTCGCTTTACATACATATGAGCAGAGTGCGATTATAATACTTCTAATGAGATTTGAATACCGTACCTCCGTTTATGGTGTAATGAATTAGAAAACCAGTTTATAGTCATTTAATGTTGAGTGATATCGTTTATAATGATACAGCTGAAGTCATAGAGGTGAAACGGCTGCAGTGTGTATGAATACAGATAGGGCGTCGCCGTTGGTTCGTCCACCCATCCCGCCTCAAGACTTATGTCCGTCCCCACCCAGACAGCTCATCCCCATGTCCTGTACAGCCCAAGTCTGGTGTGTCCGACGTGGTGGCGCGCTCGGCAACAGAAACCGTATTTCCAAAGGAAATGTGTTGTGGCGCCCACAGTTTCTGAGCCCCTGATGCCCGGGGTGCCTCACGGATCCGCCACGTTCGAGGTACCGGTGCCTGGAGCCTGGTCATATTCTTCAAAAGAAGTCAGGGACCTGCCTAATCCTTCAAGGCTGTGGTGCGAGCCCTTGACGCCCCGAAATGCACAAGATTTCACCATGGGCGCGGGACGGGCGTCGAGAACCAGGTCAAAATGCGCAAGGTTGCGCTTGTAGGCTCCACGCCCAATATCAATGCTGTATATTATTAATTCTGACCTTACTCCCTCCCTTTGATGCTGCTAATCCTGCATAATGCACGGGCATAATGACTTTAAACCCCTCGCCAAACCTCCTACGCATTTCACAAGTAGTGCTAATCGCATATCTGCATTTCCCATAAATATGCTAAACTCCTCTTGATATGCAAATTATTTGGTCAAGACGCTCTTCGCCCCTCCATCGCAGCAGCATAAATAGTCGCTCCAAGCCTGGAGCGTGACATTCAGACTCTGTCTACTTGACGGACCTGTTCTCCACCTGAGGACGGCTGCTTGCGTTGTGGCCGAAACGTCGTGAGAATTATTTTATTATGTTTTATTTTTATTATTTTATTACTTCCCTTCTACGTGACTTTACCAAAAGAACCAAGAAGATGTATATTGCTATTCGGTTCCATTGAGATGGAACATTCTACCAGCAGTGGGCAGCTTGATTCTAATACGACCATGGTGCGATTTTAATAATTTTGATGCGATTCTAAATCTGGCACCACCCAGGCCGCATTTACGACTCCCGATGTGCATCAACATATAACATACATTCTAGCTCAGTGTAATTCTAATACTATCATAGTGTTATTCTAATCATTTTTATCCGATCATAATCCTGCACCCCCCAATTCGCATATCCGACCACCGGTTCGCATGTCCAAAGGCCATAGATGCATATTACATGCATACGAGCACAGTTCGCTTGCACGTACACTATTATACACGAAATTCTCAGTTTTTTTTAAATGAACGTAGTTTTTTCACATCATATGAAATGCAATTATGTTATAATATGTGATTGTTATACACTTTATCTGTTTACATACCGTATATAGCTATTCGATTCAATTAACATGACATTCATCCAACAGTGGACAGTTTTATTCTAATACGACTAACGTGGGATTTTAATAATTGTAATGAGATTCAAATCTTGCATATCCTACCCCCGGTTCGCATTCACTTAACATGCATATGGTCACAGTATGATTCTAAGATTATCACAGTGCGATTATAATTATTATTATGCGATTATAATTACGAACCTCCGTTTATTTTGTTCAAAACTAATAATACCGTACCTCTGTTTTTGGTGTTATAAATGATGAAACTAGTTAATAGATTATTTATTTTAACTATTTTTGTTATCGTTGATAGTGTTACAGTTCACACGTCATACTTGATGATTAGGGGCCGTAACGTTGCGAATAGATTTATAATGGGGACCTTTCCCCTCCAGGGACACATGTTAATGGAGAGACAGCCAAGATGCTGCCGGTTAAGGGCAGATTTGTGTGACGACGATCCTCCACCTAAAACTCGCTTAAAACACGTTTTTGCTATAAACATTATAAAATAAATAAACGGACACACATTTGTTAAAATACGTTTTTATTCATTTGCAATCACTTTTACGTCAAAACTCGAATGGAATATTTATTATGTCATATGCTCAAACAGTTACAGTACAATGCAAACCATTTCCGTTCCAGGAATACCAAAGCGTTAAAGTATAATTCCCCATGATTTCCTTATTAGTTCACCACGTTTGTTCACTGTTCGTCTATGTTGAAGTCCAACGAACGCGTCATCAATGTACATCCTAAAGTCGATTATTACCAACCAAAAAAAGCTTTATACTTGAAAAAAAAACGTAAAAAAATGTTTAGTAAAGATCTATCTACAGATGCATTCCAACTTTAGCTCAACAGGAAGACTTAAACACAACAATATTGTCTGGAATTGAACCATCTCACAACCACTGCTCATCACACCACTTCACCAAGTAATCACTACCTGCACGTCAATAAACTCTCAAACGAACTGCAAAACCAAAGGGTCAGAATTACACACAAAAGTACTCAAGACAGCTTAATAGGTATAACCGCATGCAACATTATATTTCAGTCACCGCTAGCTCTCGGTTTGATCCTCGAGCCACTCCATTACATCCAGCCATCTCTCGGGATCCAACTGCATGGGATCGAAGGTGGAATTATCTTCAGGAATAATTTCAGCACCTTGAATTTCAGCTTTTGATTTCAGTGTACTATTATTGTGGACCTTCTGATGCCTGTTAAGAGTTGACGACTGTGAAAAAAGCCTTCCCACACACAGAGCACAGGAACGGCTTGTCGCCCGTGTGTGTTCTCTGATGGTCTTGAAGAGTTGATGCCTGTGCAAATGCCTCCCCACACACAGAGCACAGAAATGGCTTGTCGCCCGTGTGTGTTCTCCGATGGTTTTGAAGTGTTGATGCCTGTGCAAATGCCTCCCCACACACAGAGCACAGGAATGGCTTCTCGCCCGTGTGTGTTCTCTGATGGTCTTGAAGAGTTACCGAGTGTGCAAATGCCTTCCCACACACAGGGCACAGGAATGGCTTCTCGCCCGTGTGTGTTCTCTGATGGTCTTGAAGAGTTGACGAGTGTGCAAATGCCTCCCCACACACAGAGCACAGGAATGGCTTCTCGCCCGTGTGTGTTCTCTGATGGTCTTGAAGAGTTACCGAGTGTGCAAATGCCTTCCCACACACAGGGCACAGGAACGGCTTCTCACCCGTGTGTGTTCTCTGGTGTCTCTGAAGATGTGATGGCCATGAAAATGTCTTCCCACACACAGAGCAATTGAATGGCTTCTTGCCTCCGTGTACGTGGGGCTGTGGAGAGCGTCTCTGCTCCATGTGAGCGAAGTAACAGCAGCGGTGTTATCGAGTCAAAAGTACGCTATCGGCCGCAAGGATGTTTAGCGTTGAGTTTTGGATTTTGTTAACAGCTAAAACAAGAACGACACTCGCGTCTAACCGAGACGCAAAAAAATCCCGCTAATTTGACGACGAACACGTTTAAGAGTTTATCCGCGAAAATAGACACTTACTTGGAGATTCACGGTATATCGATGTCTAGAACCCGTCTGAAGATGTCGCCACGAACTCTCCCGACGCAAAGTCGCCTAACTGTCGACACAGCAATTGTGCTCGCCAGGCTGCGTTGTCTCGCGGTTGAAGGGCGATCAGCAGAGCGACGAGTCGAGCGTCCAACCTCATCAAGTTCCCTCTCGAAATGGCATTGAGCTCTGCTTCTGAGCCGCCTTATAACTCCCCCCCTAGGATCCAATCCTTTGTCTTTCAGGATATTTGCATTCGATTGTTAATTTTGGAAGGTACAATCCGCATGTCTATTAACATACCGAAGGGTAATGTGCCCTTTGTGCTTCATGCATGAATATGTAAGTGCATCTCAGTGTGTAATTATGCGCTTATTTTGAATAAATGGAAAAACACGTTCCCCATGCCCTCCATTGTCCTCGATTTAAAGTGAATGCAGCCCCGTGGCGTTGCCAAAAATCGCCGAGCTTCGGGAGTGAGCACATACAGACGCGTAGTGACCACACTTGCAATACAATCACTCTAACATCAGTTACCAAAATCCGATCTGGTACATGGTCTCCGCTTGGTCTGGTTGGTATCCGTCATCACTCCGGAGACAAACAGCGAGGCATGGTTTGGCCAGCCACCAACTCGTTTGCCAAAGCGACTTTAATAGCTGCTCTCAAACAACACTGTCACCAATAGTGGTTTATGGGCTAGGCTGTTAAGCGGATAATCAGTCTTTTTGGGCAAGGCGTATGGGAAAATACACACCCCTGTTATCCCACAAACACAATACACAGCAGCGGTAAGGCTGCCTTGTTGGGGAGATGTAGCTTGGGTAAGGTGCTGTCACTGGAGTTAGGCGATGTGACTGGGTTATCACACGGATTCCGAAAAGCAGCTTAGACGATACGATCCACTGCGCTCCATCTCCCCACATGGACAACGACATTCTCAGTAAAAAAAAATGAATGGAAATGTTTAAATGCGTTTTTAAAATAATGTGCGTTGTATAAATGTTATAATGTGTGATTGTTATAATCTTTGTACGTGTATATATACTGTATATAGCGATTCGATTCCATTGATACGACACATTCATCCAACAGTGCACAGTGTGATTCTAATACGAGTGGGATTCGAATAATTGTAATTCGATTCTAATCCTGCATATCCTACCCCCGTGTTTGCATATTCACTTACCATACGTACTACCACATTCTGATTCTAATATGAGCACAGTGCGATTCAATGATTCGTATGCGATTATAATCCCATACCTCCATTTACGTGATTATACACTAACAATTAATAGTATTTTATAGAGTAATAATTGATAGGTTATAGTTTATAATATTATATACTCTTTGGTTATTTCAGTAAAAGACACATAGGCATTCAATAAATCACGACGTTTCAGGCGCAACACAAGCGTCCGTCATGTGTAAAAGCATGGTCTGCTGCTGAGGCAGAATGTTTTAAAAGGTTTGAAATGGGTGTAGACCTCTTGTCATAAAGAAGTGGCCGGGGCTAGTGATGTTCACATGAGAAATTAGCATGTAACTTTAGAAAGGGAGGAGAGCGGCCTTCTCAACGAGGGAGTGCAACCCAACGGGTACAATCCAAAGGGCCTGTGAGTATGAGAGTGCAATCTAAAGGACATGCTGCTTCTGCTGCCCGGCTATTTGTGGCCGGGCCCTGCTCTCGCGGGACACCACACGTCTTTGGAAATGAATACTATGATCATGTCTGAGCTGAGGTTTGAGCGAATAAAGTTTACTTTGTGTAAACATAACTGCGTGTTGGTTTGTATAATCGGGGATCAGCGAAGACTACTCATGAATGAAAACGCACTCCCTTATGACGGACATTGTACTAATTTTTGTTGATCGAGTAGAACAAGGCACGTGCCACGTCCAGACGAATTATTATCACCAATCTTACTTGCGCAGCAGCATCACGTTGCCGTCCACTCATTGATATGCTAATTTTATCTGCCCCCTCCCTCTCTCCGTCCCCGCCCCCCCTCTCTATATTTAAGGGACCGTCACAGAAACGACCCCTCTCTTTGTGCCGATATGTGTCCTCTCTCTGTGTGTCCTTGTGATGTCTGTCTGCTTGTATGTCTGTCTATAGTTTTCGAGTTAGATTTTTGTTGCAATTACTTTTATGCCTGATGATGATTGCTTGTATTGCAATTGAAACGTCGTAATATGCTATTATTTTAATTTATTATTTTATCTTTAGACGTGACTTAACCGAAAGAACCAAAGAATAGTTCCAGTGGTGTTCCGTGATGGGATAACAAACTTTGATCAAATACTTTTATCAAACGAGTCATTACAATTGTAACGATTCATAATTGCACGGGCTTATTTTGGGTCTGTGCAAATTTTTTATATATACATACTGAATATTGCTATGTGATGCCATTGAGATGGAACATTCATCCCGCAGTGGACAGCTTGATCCTAATACCACCAAAGTGTTATTCAAATAATTGTAATCCCATCCTGATCCTGCACCTTCCGTTTCACATAACCCACCCTTGGTTCGCACGTCCATATTACATACATACATGTTACATGCATACATGTTACATGCACATATACTTACTACAAACAGACATGTTACAAACAGACATGTTACATACATACATGTTACATTCTTACGACTGTAGTGTGATTCGAAGAGGACCACGGAGTGATTCGAATAATTCGAATGCGATTCGAAAATCACACTTCAAGGTAGGTTGTTCTAATCTATAGCACTAGTTAATAATGTTATTGTATAGCCTTATAATGTATAGCTCATATGTTATATTGTTAGAGTTCACATACTAGTTTACAGTAATTTGTAGATTTTTCAAATGTATATGTGAATGTTTTTAAGTTACCATTGTTGAAGTTCATAATGTTAAAGTTCACAGTGTGAGAATTTACAATGTGAGAGTATATCCAAGACGACGATCGATGGCGTTGGTAGGTTGGTGTCACGGGACACCAACATGCTGCCGATATAACAGTAACAGAAGCAACTACAGCAGCTACGAAACCATTCGATGGCAAAGCAGCGACTTCTTCTTCAATTTGAGAGTTTGTGGCCGTGCCCTGTTCTCGTGGGACCCGACACGGATTTGGAAATAATTGCTATGATCATGTCTGAGCTGGGATGAGCGACTAATGTTTACTTTGTTTAATCATAGCTGTGTGTAGGTTAGTGCCATCGGGGCTAAGTGAATACTACTCATGAATGAACTCATACTTCTTTCGGATATAAATTTGAAATCGTGTTGATAGAACAAGTCGCTTGCCTTTTCGAGACGAATTGTTATCTTCAAGTGCGTCCGTAAATAAACTGCTAAAATACACAGCATAGGGAAGGCTGCCTTGTTGGGGAGATGCAGTTTGGGTAAGGCGCTGTGACCGGGTGATGACACGGATTCTGAAACAATGGCGTTAAACACTCGCTGCTTGGCCCCGTCGACAGCAGCGAAGGCTGTCATATACCGCTCCATTTACGAGTTGGCTGTATGATGTGTATAGTTGAAGGTGCTAGGTGTTGTCTTCCAACCGCTACTAACGTGCGTGTGTTGTCTGTTTTTACGATTTGTCTATTGATGTTGTTCTTTTTATTGCGGCGTTTTTTTGTTGAGTTCTGTCACTTGAGTGTAGCAATTTGTTTAAGAATTCGTCACGTGAGCGTGGTGTTTTGCTTGTGGGAATTTCGCTTTGTTACAATTTGTGATTGTTATAATAATTGTAACGATTCATAATCTAATGGTTCTAATCAAATTATAATACCTTACCTCCGTTTACAATTATAAACACTAGTGTGATTCGAAGAGGACCACGGAGTGATTCGAATACTAGTTTATAATTTAGCGTTATCGTTTATATTATTACAGTTTAAATGTTATAGAGTACAGTTTATCCCCGACATACTTCGGGATTAGGGACTGGTACGTTGATGAACGATTAACTACGGGGACCTTTCCCCTCAAGGAACACGTGTTAATCGGGTAGACAGCCAAGATGAACATGTTTTTGCTAGGAACATTATAAAATAAAGACCGGACAAACATTTGTTAAAAATACGTTTTTATTCATCTGCAATAATTTTACATCAAAACTCGAAGGGAATATTTATTATGTCCTATGTTCACACATTTCCAGTACAATGCAAACCATTTCCGTTCCAGGAATACCAAAACGTTAAAGTATCATTGATTTCCTTATTAATTCACCACATTTGTTCACTGTGCGTCCATGTTGAAGTCAAGGCCATATATCCAACGAACGCGTCATCAATGTACATCCTTAAATCGGTTATCTAAAGTCGATTAATACCAACCAAAAAAGCTATATGCTTGAAAAAACCCGTTTAAAATGTTGAGAAAAGATCTAACTTAAGATGCATTTCAACTTTAGCTCAACAGGAAGACTTAAACACTACAATATTGTCCGGAATTGAATCATATCACAACCACTGCTCATCACGCCACTTCGGCAAGTAATCCGATAACATTACAAACCACCATTGTGCACGTCATTAAACTCTCACAAAAACTGTAAAACTAACAAATATTACCTGACGTAATATTTGTTCAGTCATCCCTGACTCTCGGTTTGATCGTCGAGCCACTCCATTACATCCAGCCATCTCTCGGGATCCAACTGCATGGGATCGATAGTGGAATTATCTTCAGGAATCATTGCAGCACCTTGAACTTCAGCTTTTGATATCAGTTTCCAATCATTGTGGACCTTCTGATGCGTGCTAAGATTTGACGACTGTGAAAATGCCTTCCCACACACAGGGCACAGGAATGGCTTCTCGCCCGTGTGTGTTCTCTGATGGTTTTGAAGAGTTGATGATTGTGCAAATGCATTCCCACACACAGGGCACAGGAATGGCTTCTCGCCCGTGTGCGTTCTCTGATGAGTTTGAAGAGTTGATGACCGTGCAAATGCCTTCCCACACACAGGGCACAGGAACGGCTTCTCGCCCGTGTGTGTTCTCTGGTGTCTCTGAAGATCTGATGGCCATGAAAAGGACTTCCCACACACAGAGCAATTGAATGGCTTCTTGTCTCCGTGTGCGTGGGGCTGTGGAGAGCGTCTCTGCTCCATGTGAGCGTAGTAACAGCAGCGGTGTTATCGAGTTAAAAGTACGCTATCGGCCGCAAGGATGTTTAGCGTTGAGTTTTGGATTTTGTTAACTGCTATAACAAGAACGACACTCGCGTCTAACCGAGACGCAAAAAAAATCCCATAAATTTGACGACGAACACGTTTAAGAGTGTATCCGTGAAAATAGACACTTACTTGGAGATTCACGGTAGATCGATGTCTTGAACCCGTCTGAAGATGTCGCCACGAACTCTCCCGACGCAAAGTCGCCTAACTGTCGACTCAGCAATTGTGCTCGCCAGGCTGCGTTGTCTCGCGGTTGAAGGGCGATCAGCAGAGCGACGAGTCGAGCGTCCAACCTCATCAAGTTCCCTCTCGAAATGGCATTGAGCTCTGCTTCTGAGCCGCCTTATAACTCCCCCCCTAGGATCCAATCCTTTGTCTTTCAGGATATTTGCATTCGATTGTTAATTTTGGAAGGCACAATCCGCATGTAGATTAACATACCGAAGGGTAATGTGCCCATTGTGCATCATGCATGAATATGTAAGTGCATCTCAGTGTGTAATTGTGCGCTTATTTTGAATAAATGGAAAAACTTTGTCCTCGATTTAAAGTGAATGCAGAGAAATTAGCATGTAACTTTAGAAAAGGAATAGAGCGGCCTTCTCGACGAGGGAGTGAAACCCAATAGGTAATATTCTTTTACAGCGTTACAATGGATAGGTTGTAGTTCATAGGTTATAATATTATGTTTCACTATGATAGAGCTTAACATGTGAGAGTCTACAATATCAGAGTTGATAAAATGCGACGATCAAGGGCGTCAATCGGGTGAGTTTGAACAGAGGCTTTAATCAAAGGCGTCATCCCATCACGGAACACCACCTCTCTGCGATTATTACAGCAACAGAAGCAACTACAGCAGCAACAACAGCAGCAACATCACATTTCGAGGGCAACGCAGCTACTTCCGATTCTGCTGCCCAGCTGTTTGTAGTCGGGACCTGCTCTCGCAGGACCCCACACGTCTTTGGAAATGATTGCGATGATCATGTTTGAGCTCAGAATTAAGTCACTCAAGATTACTTTTTTAACCATAACTTTAGGTAGGTTAGTGTCGTCGGGGCTCTGTGAATACTACTCATGAATGAAATCACACTCCTGTATGACCGACATTGTACTAATTTTGGTTGATCGAGTAGAACAAGGCACATAACATGTCCAGACGAATTCTTATCAACAACGTGCACCTCTTAACCCCTCCCTCGCATTTACGACTAACAATTTGCATTTGCACATAACATACATTCAAGTACAGTAATTTGCTAAAACGACCAAATTGTCATTCTAAAATTTGAATGCCATTCTTACCCTCGACCCCCACAGTTCACATATCCGACCGTCGGTTCGATTGAACGGACAATTAACAAACATGTGTAGAGTTCCATTATAATACTTCTAATGAAATTAAAATACCGTACCTCCGTTTATGGTGGTATAAATTATAAAACCAGTTGGTAGCTTTTTTTGTCGTTTAATGTTTAGTGTTATTGTTTATAGTGTTATCAATTTACGTGTTTTAAGTACAGGTGATTCCCGGTATACTTCGGTATTCTGGACCTGAACGTTGCACCGTCTCTCTGGGGACCCGTGTGGTGTGTGTAGCGAGTATCACGGGGTGGGCGGGTAGTGTGGTGATAGTGGTCACGGTTGGCACCGATGCACGACCACCGCCACCACCCCTACTGGGCGGTGGACCTGCCACCACAAAGCAGCACGCGGCGGAGGAGTGAGGCGATCGCTCTCGCCACGCGAGCGAGGCCCCCTCGCTTCCTCTTCTTTTCGTGCATCTCCACCTGCACCTCTTCCGTTTTCTCCTCCGTCTCATCCTCCTCCATCCCCTCTTCTTCATTCCCCACCACCATCTCCTCTACCTCCTCCTCCTCTTCCTGCGTCACCTCCATCTTCTCCATCTTCTTCTCCTCCGCTAGCACCATCTCTTCCTCCTTCATCTCCTCCTCAACTTCCGGCACCACCATCTCCACCACCGTCTTCTCTTCCTCCTCCACCACCATTGTTTCCCCTTTGTCCGTCGTCTCCATGTCCTCCACCACGACCATCTGTTCATCCTTTGTTGTCTCCTTGTCCTCCATCTCCGTATTGTCTTTCTCCTCTCCCTCCGTGTTCTCCTCCATTGTCACCATCACAATCTCGTCCTCCTTTGCCTTCTCTTCCTCCGTCTCTACTTCATCCTCCATCTCCTTCACCTCTTCCTTCGTCTCCTTCTCCACAACCTCTGTCTTCACTTCAAAGGCCTGGACGAGTGAGGAGGAGGGCTGAGCTGGCTCAGATCTGTGAAGAGACAACACGACACCGTTCTAGATTTGAAGCTTTCGTGACTGCAATGATTCATATTCTTAGGTTTTTTCGGTGAAGTCACGTAGGTAAAAAAACATTAAAAAGTAAAATAAAATAACATAAAAAATAAAAATCACGACGTTTCGGAGGCAACACAAGCTTCCGTCTTCAGGTGGAACCGTCACAGCCACGACAGCTGTATCAGGTAAATGAGAGATTGCAGAAGCTACCACTTCGTTAATATGATAGTTGGAGAAGGTGGGTGGGGCAAGGGCCGCATACTTTTATTAATATGGTAAGGTGAGGCTTAAGACTAAGAATAGACTGCATAACAAAGGCTGAGCCTTTGTTATGGAGAGGTGCGGTTTGTGACTCAACCTGTAACAGGGAGACCACCACTAGACATGGTAAAACTGTGATGGTTGTCTGTCAAACACGACACCGTTCCACCTTGCTGCTACGGCAGACATCGCCATCTCCCCATCGTCCGTGGGTGGAATGTGTGGCGGATTAATTCGAGCTGAATAGAAACAGCAATAACGACATGGCCAGTGAGTGTGCTTAGTATTGGTGCTGTCATTCTCATGGCGCCAGGCTATCCTTGAGATAGGTGCAGCTGTGTCTCACACAGACTGCTGTAGTTTCACAGTAGTGGGTGGCGTTGCTGTGCAAATTTAGCTGAATAATTTGAAGTGACATTTTTTTGGTTCTTACGGTAAAGTCATGTAGGTATAAAATAAAATAAATTAAATCACAACGTTTCGATTGTAACACAAGCAATCATCATCAGGTGGGAAAACCACAGCAAGAAACGTTCTTGCAATAACGACATGGCCATCGAAACGTCGTGATTTAATTTAATTTATTTTATTTCATACCTACGTGAATTTACCGATATAACCAAAGAATATGGATCCCTGTAGTCACTAAAACTTCAAATCTAGATTGAACATATTCTATATGTATATTCTAATTGACCCCTTGCACATAATGTCCTAAGCATTTCAAATGGCATCGATAGAGATCCTGAACGTCCACTGTGACGGAAAGGGTGTGGATCTGTGTGGTCAATGCAGCAGCAATAATAGCCAGGGCGGGAAGCAAGATCTGAACTGTAATGGTGAAGAATGAGTGCACGAAAATTTGGTCGCTTCAACACATCCACGATTTAAAAAAAGTGTCCGTCAGTGATTTGTGGTCGAGAGAGCCACCTCCCTTGACGTCGAAGACATCTCAGAGTGCATTGCATGCGATGAGCCTCTCGCATCTCTCATCTCATCGCGTTTTAAATTGGACACCCCTCTCAGTGGTAGCTGTCGCTGTGCATTACAAGGCGACTTGGCAGCTGGCCTGGCAACAGTCGATAGACAGCGAAAATCCCACGGTGGATGGAGGGTTACATGGTGAAGATATGCCCACTTCGTTATGTGGTCTAACCAAGAAACCAGTTATGAAAAATAAATCTGTCCACAGTATAGTAGAATGTACACGTGGGGTTTGCAGTGTCTGTGAATTTTGAGAGCGCGACAGGGCTTGAGCACCTGTGCATCACAGCAACATTGACCTGGGTTTGATTTCCACGTTTGGCCACATTCTCCGTGTGGATTATGCAGCCCCCTGTTCTGGGAAGGTTCTGCAGCCTTCTCCCTGTTACTGAACCCACACAAGCAATGCAAATTGTTCAATTTGGATCGCAAACAGTAGCAACTTTCTTGAAAAATGCGAGCAAACTTGGCAGGATCCTCCTGAAAAAAAGTCTTGAGACCGAGTAAGGCTGATGCTGCGTGAGAAGCATGGCAATAAATAACAAAAATAAACACACAGGGCGCGCACGCAGAGTGGTTTACCGTGGCTCAGCGACTCCGGAGTTTGCTTTATCTTCTTGGAAGCCCTCTTCTCCAAAGCTCGGAGCTATTGGGCCCCACACAGGATTGGAGGACGTGGCGGCGGCGATGGCGGCGGTGGTGGAGGTGGTGTCAGTAGTAGTGGTGCTGCTGCTGGTGGTAGCGGTCTGGAGCCATTGTCGCTCGATCTTGGCGAGGCGCTGCTCTTCCTCGAGGCGCTTTTGCTCCACAAGACGCTTCTCCTCCATCAAGTGCTCCTCCTCCTCTTGACGCTTCACCTCAACGAGGCGCTTCTCCTGAATGAGACGTTTCTCCTCGAGGAGCTTCACCTTGCGAAAGCGCCTCTCCTCAAGTCGCTTATTTTTTTTCTCAAGACGCTTCAGCTCTATGAGATGCTTCACCTCAAAGAGGCGATTCTCCTCCATGAGGTGCTTCTCTTCCTCGACCCGCTGCACCTCAATGAGGTGCTGCTCCTCGACAAGGCGCTTCTCTTCTTCCATCCGCTTCTCCTCCATGAGGCGCTTCTCTTCCTTGATCCGCTTCACATCTATGAGGCGCTTCTCTTCCTCCAGATGCTTCTCCTTGAGACGCTTCACCTCGCGAAGGCGCTTTTCCTCCATGAAGCGCGTTTCTTCAAGGAGGCGCTTTTCCATGACGCGTTTTACGTCGTTGAGGATTTTGTTTTGAAGGCACTTCTGCTCCGTTTGGTGCTTCACCTTGGCGAGACGCTTCACGTCGTTGGGGCGCTTCTCTTCCAGTGTGCATTTCTCCTTCGCAAGGCGCTTGTCCTCCTGGAGACGCTTCACTCCGCTGAAATTCTTCACCTCCCCAATGCTCCTCTGTTCACGCGAAGATAAGCACATGACCATTGAGACATGTGCACTCAGGACAAAATCTATTCTCGTTGGCACACAAACATGGACGGGCACTTAGACAAACAAAAATGCATACTGGCACATCTATGTCTGGATGCAAACATGCACATTAACTCATGGCATGACGTGATGATGGAGGGATGGAAAGATGGTGTTGGGAGATGGTGTTGTGATACAGAGAGGTGAAATTGTGGAATGTTCTGGAGAGACGGTGCCTTGTGATGGTATTGACGCTTTATGAGGCTCTATGATATTGTATTGATTCTCGATTTGAAGCTTTCGTGACTGCAAGGATTCATACTCACGTATGTGACTTTACCGAAAAAAACCTAAGAAAGAGTCACATACGTGACTTTACCGAAAAAAACTAAGAGTATATTGTATCGAGTTGGTGGTGATGTGAAGAGATTGTGTGGTGATGTGAGGTGTAGTGATGTTTTGGTGCAATGGTGTGGGAGTGTGGAGAGAATGTGGTGTTTGACTCCCATAGACCCCATACACACCTTTGGGGAACGATTTTCATAGCTTTGGCCTGGGAAAGGGTCCACTTCATCCATAATGTCCCCCCACGTGGTCGACTGGCGCCATGACTCCCGGGCTACGGAAAACAAAATTAATTCAAAGGACGAGTAGTGTATTAGAGAACGAAGCACGTGGATATTCACACAACTAATTCTGAGATTCTTGTAATTACCTCTTAACACATAACATGACCTGCTGTTGAGAAACATTAGTCACATGGCAGTAAAACATTACAAGTCATATTTTTGTAAGCATGTTGAGATCATCAATTTCATAAAGTTGAGACCCCCATTTAAACCAATATGGCTGAAACGCAGCTCTAAATCCATGCTGTCTGCCACACTTGACCGTTTACCTCTTCCCATCACCACCAAGCCACGTCCACTAAAATAATTAATCAGGGAGCTGCCTCCTCTGCATAAAAGCCACGTGATGCAGGTAACTGGGACTTACCATCATAGTCCTCCAAGATGTCAGCCCACTTGCGTTGTCTATCCATGTTGTTGGGCAGGAGTAGTTTCTGTTTGATGTTGGAGGGCCTGGGGAGGTTGTAAAAACGCTCAGATTTAGCAACCTTTTGAATCACTCATCCTCTCAATTATTACATATTTGACCACTCGCTGTACCAATCATATCACTCACTCGCTTGTTTGCCCACTCACACGTGCGTCAGATCACTCAATCATCCACCCACGCGAACATGTTTATTCCAACTGCCTATTGCATTAAACATAATCGCCAGACATAACCGTGATGTTTAAACTCTAATCCAGACAAGCATGTTGATTCACAGCCCATTTGTATTAATCGACTGCTTGATAAAGCCCCCCCCCCCATGTCTTGTAGGTCATTGGGGTCAAATGACCATACTTTAATCATTTGTTATGACCCGAGAATGACGTCGTAGGTCACTTGATGTCAGAGATACAGCCCATGTGGCTGTGACATCACAGATAGGAGACGTCTATGGCAGCAGCTTGGGTCTGAACTAAAAGGCAGACTCCTCGTGTTGGATAACATTCAATACATGTAATGCAGGGCACACTTATGCAGGCAATCATAACACAATCATTATAGACATGTTAATCATATTATATAAGATTAAAACAGGTTAGTTACGAACGTTTTAAATGTTGACTTACTTTGCGTCTAAACAATGACAGTAACAGCAACATATCAGAGCATGCCAAGTAACCTAACTAATAGTCTTAATTTGGTTGCAGAAAATCCAAATGTCAACATATTCAAAAATTAATGAAGCTTTAGTTTGTAGTCAAAACGTGCAATAAAAATAAACAACACACATCGTCAACAGGGACGCTCACCTCGTTGAGGATTCGCTCTGCAAAGGCTTCTTCTTCTGCTGCTCACTCGTGCGCATTCCTCTCGACTGCGGGTGGAGGCGTGGCTATGACGTAACAGAGGTGACGTCACTACAGCGAGGCTCCGCCCCCACGCGCGTGGCGGGCGCACCACGTGGTGCAGTGCGGGTGGTGTGCGTCACCGGAAACAGCAGAGCCCTCTGTTCAACATTAAACATTTTCTCCCTCGCTTTGTGCCGTCTTTGATGTCGCCGTTACTGCGGCGAGGACTGAAGCGATGCCTGGCCATCAGGCCTGGCATATACCTAGGCCTCAGGCTTCATATTTGTTCTTAGTTATTTTTTGTTTAATTGGAATTATTAACTTGCATTTCATTCATTACATTTCAAGTGTATAAACACCATCCCATTGGTTTATTTACTTATAAATTCAGGTTTTTATTAGAGTTATTGATCTGTAGTTATATTTAAGTGAGTGAGGTGGTTGTACTAAGTGTGAATTTGAGTTCCATGTAAATTATTGTGTAAACGATTTGTCTGTGTGCACCTATCCTGGCAGAGGTAATATGGGCTTTTTATAATTAAGTTGTTAATGAGATTGTTTATTTGTGTGTGTCTGTTATCTATGTGTCAGGTTACATATCTATATAGCTGTGTGTGTTTGTTAATTTATGATGGGTGGTGATGATGATGTTTCTTGATAATGGATGGTGGTGATGATGATGATGGGTGGTGATTATTAAGGGTGGTAATGATGATGGTTGATGATGTTAATGTGCAGTGATTATGATGGGTGGTAGTGGTGATCATGGGTGGTGGTAATGATTGGTGAGGTTATGATGATGGGTGGTGATGGTTATGGGTGGTGATGATGGGTTGTTGTGATTATGGGTGTTGATGATGATGGATGATTGTTGGTGGTTATGATGCATGTTGGTTGTGATGGTTGGGTTGTGGTGGTGGTGATGATGGTTGGTGATGGTGAGTTGATAGTGATAATGATGATAATGGGTGTTAATTCTGATGATAATGGGTGGTGATGAGTAAAAGAGCCACCACCCAATACATAACAGCAACAGAAGTAACTACAGCAGCAACAATAACAGCAGCAACAACACATTTTGAGGGCGACGCAACTACTTCTGATTCTGCTGTTTCTGCTGCTCGGCTATTTGTAGCCAGGCCCTGCTCTCGCGGGACCCCACACATCTTTGGAAATGAATGCGATGATCATGTTTGAGCTGAGAATTAAGTGACTAAACGTTACTTTGTTTAACAATAACTGTGTGTAGGTTAGTATCTGGGGGCTCAGCGAATACTATTCATGAAAGAACTCGCACTCCTTTATGACCGACATTGTATTAATTTTTGTTGATCGAGACGAACAAGGCACGTGCAATGTCCAGACGAACTTTTATTTCCAATATTGTCCTTAAATATGATGCTAAAATAAACGTTAACACTGGATTAACATGCACCTCTTAACTCCTGCCTCGCATTTACGACTAACAATTTGCATTTACACGTAACATGCAGTCAAGCACAGTAAAATGCTAATACGACAATATTGTTATTCTAGGAATTTGAATTCGATTCTAACCCTGCACCCCCCACAGTTCGCATATCCAATCCCCGGTTCGACGGAACGTTCGCTTTAGATACATATGAGCAGTGTGGTTATAATACTTCTAATTAGATTTGAATACCGTACCTCCGTTTATGGTGGTATAAATTCTAAAATCAGTCTATAGTCGTTTAATGTTGAGTGATATCGTTTATAATGATACAGCTGAAGTCATAGAGGTGAAACGGCCTAAGTGTGCAAAATGTAGATAGGGCGTCGCCGTTGGTTCGTCCACCCATCCCGCCTCAAGACTTATGTCCGTCCCCACCCAGACAGCTCATCCCCATGTCCTGTACAGCCCAAGTCTGGTGTGTCCGACGTGGTGGGGCTCTCGGCAACGGAAACCGTACTTCAAAGGAAATGTGTTGTGGCGCCCACAGTTTCCTAGCCCCTGAGGCCCGGGGTGCCTCAAGGATCCGCCACGTGTGAGGAATCGGTGCCAGGAGCCCGGTCATGTTTCTCAAAAGAAGCCAGGGACCTGTCTAATCCTTCAAGGCTGTGGTGCGAGCCCTTGACGCCCCGAAAGGCACAAGATTCCACCATGGGCGAGGGACCGGCGCCGAGAACCAGGTCAAAATGTCTTCTTGGTTCTTTCGGTAAAGTCACGTAGAAGGGAAGTAATAAAATAATAAAAATAAAACATAATAAAACAATTCTCACGACGTTTCGGCCACAACGCAAGCAGCCGTCCTCAGGTGAAAACCAGGTCCGTCGAGGCGACAGAGTCTGAATGAAACAGCACACGGGCTTAGAGCATATATATAAGCTGGGCGCATTGACAAAGGAATTTGCATATCAACAGGAATTTAGCATATTTATGGGAAATGCAGGAATGTAATTAGTACTGCATATGCATGTGCATTATGCAGGATTAACAGCATCAAAGGGAGCTGCAGTTACTGCTGCTGCAGCAGTTGCTGCTGCTGCTGCAGTTTCTGCTGCTGCTGCAGTTGCTGCTGCTGCTGCAGTTGCTGCTGCTGCTGCACTTGCTGCTGCTGCTGCACTTGCTGCTGCTGCTGCAGTTGCTGCCTTATCCATTTTAATATAACACTATGTATTATTCTACCCACCCTAATGTGTATCATACTGCTATATGTTTACTGTACAATTACGACACCATACATTACTCTGCACACTGCACCATGCCAGTGAGTGGAACGCGGTCTGAAAGTCACCGTTAACGTGAACACAATCAGTTAAGATCCGAAATGGTTTATTACGTCCTTCCAATGATTGCTAAGCCAGAATCCATCTTCTCGGTTGAAATTGTCTCTGTGTTTGTATATGTGGATCGCCTCATGAACGAATCTCTCATGATAGCCAGATGGCTTGCAGAGAACCTCTGTCTTGGAGAAGTCAATGTCATGTGAGCCCACTGAATTGTAACAGTGATCTGCCACGGCTGAGGTGTTTGTCCTACCGTGTTTCAGGTCTGCCTTATGTTCACGGATGCGGTCCGAGACATGTCGTTTGGTTTCTCGAATGTAACTGCTACCTTGTCAATGACATTGACTTCTCCAAGACAGAGGTTCTCTGCAAGCCATCTGGCTATCATGAGAGATTCGTTCATGAGGCGATCCACATATACAAACACAGAGACAATTTCAACCGAGAAGATGGATTCTGGCTTAGCAATCATTGGAAGGACGTAATAAACCATTTCGGATCTTAACTGATTGTGTTCACGTTAACGGTGACTTTCAGACCGCGTTCCACTCACTGGCATGGTGCAGTGTGCAGAGTAATGTATGGTGTCGTAATTGTACAGTAAACATATAGCAGTATGATACACATTAGGGTGGGTAGAATAATACATAGTGTTATATTAAAATGGATAAGGCAGCAACTGCAGCAGCAGCAGCAAGTGCAGCAGCAGCAGCAAGTGCAGCAGCAGCAGCAAGTGCAGCAGCAGCAGCAACTGCAGCAGCAGCAGCAACTGCAGCAGCAGAAACTGCAGCAGCAGCAGCAACTGCTGCAGCAGTAGTAACTGCAGCTCCCTTTGATGCTGTTAATCCTGCATAATGCACATGCATATGCAGTACTAATTACATTCCTGCATTTCCCATAAATATGCTAAATTCCTGTTGATATGCAAATTCCTTTGTCAATGCGCCCAGCTTATATATATGCTCTAAGCCCGTGTGCTGTTTCATTCAGACTCTGTCGCCTCGACGGACCTGGTTTTCACCTGAGGACGGCTGCTTGCGTTGTGGCCGAAACGTCGTGAGAATTGTTTTATTATGTTTTATTTTTATTATTTTATTACTTCCCTTCTACGTGACTTTACCGAAAGAACCAAGAAGATGAATCCCTGCAGTCACGAAAGCTTTAAATCGAAATTCAGGTCAAAATGCGCAAGGTTGCGCTCGTAGAATCCAAGCCCAACACACGGACAATTGAAGGGGCCAGTTGAACAACGTGGAAGCGTGTTAGGATTGTTGTTGTGGTTATTGTGTTGTTTTCTTGTTGTTGACGGGTGAGTGTGGTCACACCGCTTACCCCGTACAGTTGAGTGTTAGGTTTGGGAAATTTTTCTACAGCTGCTGCCCTGACGCACGTGGCTTCTAAAAACTGTTGTTGATGTAAAGACAGTGCATCTACTAAGGGACAAGCGGTGACAACAGGATAGAGAGAGTTCAAGAAGGGAAGGCGGGACAAATGGTGGTGGGAAATTCTCACCACGAATAAGAGAGGAGGAGGAACGACGTTCAGGGCTGTTTTGGTGGAATATCGGGTCGTGGCATTTTTCTGTCTCGTCGTTTTCGTTGCTATATCGAGATTCCGGGGTCGTAAGCAGTGTTAAAAGATCAATAAAATAACCCTCTCCAGTCTGAGTCTGGAGTCATTACAATTGTAACGATTCAATTTCATGAACTTTGTTCGATTATTTATCTATTTCCATACTTGTATATTTATATTCGATGCCGTTGAGATGGAACATTAATCAATCAGTGGGCAACTTGATTCTAATACGATGATGGTGTGATTCTAATAATTTTATGCGATTCTAAACCTGGCACCTCGCAGGCCACATTTTGGTCTTCTGATGCGTATTTACATATAACGTAGATTTTAGCAGTGTAATTCTGGTACGAAAAAAAATGTAATCAGATCCTGCACCTTCCGTTTCACAGATCCCACCCTTGGTTCGCACGTCCATATTACATACATATTACATACAGACATGTTACATACAGACATGTAACGTACTTACGAGCATAGTGTCATTCCAAGAGGACCACGAATAATTCTAAATATTCGAATGTTATTCCAATATCACACATCAATGTATGGTGTTCCAATCTATAACACAATGCAATTTTTTGCATTATAATGTAGAGCTCATAGGTTTTATTGTTAGAGTTCACAACATTAAATTTTACTATAAAAGTAGTTTGCCGTGTTATTGTTATAGCGTTACAATGTATAGCTCTAACAGTTATATTGTTAGAGTTTATAATGTTAGAGCTTACAGTGTGAGTTTATAATGTGAGAGTTTTTTGGCCGTGCCCTGTCCTCGTGGAACCCCACACGGATTTGGAAATAATTGCAATGACCATGAATGAGCTGAGATTTGAGCGACTAATGTTTACTTTGTTTCAACATAACTGAGTGCAGGTTAGTGCCATCTGGGCTTAGTGAATACCACTCATGAATGAACTCATTCTCCTTTATGAAAGACATTGTAATCATGCCTTTTCTTGAAGAATTGTTATCTTCAATATCGTCCTCAAATATACGGCTAAAATACACAGCAGAGGGAAGGCTGCCTTTTTGGGGAGATGTAGTTTGGATAAGGCGCTGTGACTGGAGTTAAAAATTCGCTGCTTGGCCCCGTCAACAGCAGCGGAGACGATCCGATCCACCGCGTTCCATCTCCCCACAAGATCCACGTAATTCTCAGTTTTTTTTAAATGAACGTATATTTTTCAAATCATATGTAATGTAATTATGTTATAATGTGTGATTGTTATACACTTTATATGTTTACATACCGTTTATAGCTATTCGATTAAATTAACATGACATTCATCCAACAGTGGACTGTTTGATTCTAATGCGACTACAGTGGGATTTTAATCATTGTAATGAGATTCAAATCTTGCAAATCCTACCTCCGGTTCGCATTCACTTAACATGCATATGGCCACAGTGTGATTCTAACATTATCACAGTGCGATTCTAATTATTATTATGCGATTATAATCACGAACCTCCGTTTATTTTGTTCAGAACTAATAATACCGTACCTCTGTTTTGGTGTTATAAAAAACGTAAAGATCTAACTACAGATGCATTCCAACTTTAGCTCAACAGGAAGACTTAAACACTACAATATTGTCTGGAATTTAACCATCTCACAACCACTGCTCATCACACCACTTCACCAAGTAATCCGCCAACATCAAAACTCACCACCTGCACGTCAAGAAACTCTCAAACGAACTGTAAAACTAAAGGGTCAGAGTTAAACACACAAGTACTCAAGACAGCTTAATAGGTATAACCGCATGCAACATTATATTTCAGTCACCCCGAGCTCTGACTTTACCGAAAAAACCTAAGAATATGAATCGAATTACAATTATTCGAATCCCACTAGTCGTCACAATTTGTGATTGTTATAATAATTGTAACGATTCATAATCTCATGAGTTTATAATGGGTTTGTGCGTGATTCTTATACGACCACACTGTGATTCTAATGATATTATAATACCTTACCTCCGTGTATATGGTTATGAGTTTATAATCGTTAAATGTTTAGTGGTATCGTTTATAGTATTACAGTTTACATGTTATAGAGTACAGTTTATCCCCGACATACTTCGGGATTAGTGACTGGTACGTTGATGAACGATTAACTACGGGGACCTTTCCCCTCAAGGAACACGTGTTAATCGGGTAGACAGCCAAGATGCTGCCGGTTAAGGGCACACTTGTGTGACGGAGATCCTCCACCTGACATTATCTGAACATGTTTTTGCTAGGGACATTATAAAATAAAGACCGTACAAACATTTGTTCAAAATACATTTTTATTCATCTGCAATCATTCTTACGTCAAAACTCGAAGGGAATATGTATTATGTTCTATGTTCACACATTTCCAGTACAATGCAAACCATTTCCGTTCTAGGAATACCAAAGCGTTAAAATATAATTCCCCATGATTTCCTTATTAGTTCACCACATCAATGTACATCCTGAAATCGGCTATCTAAAGTCGATTAATACCAATAAAAAAGCTATGTACTTGAAAAAACCGTTTAAAATGTTGAGTAAAGATGTACCTACAGGCGCATTCCAACTTTAGCTCAACAGGAACACCTAACGACTACAATTAAACCCTCTCACATCCAGTGCTCTTCACACCACTTCGGCAAGTAATCTGATAACATTACAAACCACCACTGTGCACGTAATTAAACTCACAAAAACTGTTAAACTAAAATGGTAAAAAATTACGCACAAAAGTACTCGATATGGCGTAATAGGTGTAACCACATGCAATATTATGTTTCAGTCACCCCGAGCTCTCTGGTTGACTCTCGAGCCACTCCATTACATCCAGCCATCTCTCAGGATCCAATTGCATGGGATCGAAGGTGGAAACATCTTCAGGACTCATTGCAGCACCTTGAATTTCAGCTTTTGATTTCAGTGTCCTATCATTGTGGACCTTCTGATGCCTGTTCATGGTTGATGAGTGTGCAAATGCCTTCCCACACACAGAGCACAGGAATGGCTTCACCACCGTGTGTGTTCTTTGATGAGTTTGAAGAGTTGATGAGTGTGCAAATTCCTTCCCACACACAGAGCACAGGAATGGCTTCACCCCCGTGTGTGTTCTTTGATGAGTTTGAAGAGTTGATGACTGTGCAAATGCCTTCCCACACACAGGGCACAGGAATGGCTTCTCGCCCGTGTGTGTTTTCTGATGGTCTTGAAGAGTTGACGAGTGTGCAAATGTCTTCCCACACACAGGGCACCGGAATGGCTTCTCACCAGTGTGTGTTTTCCGATGACTCTGAAGAGTTGATGACTGTGCAAATGCCTTCCCACACACAGAGCACAGGAACGGCTTCTCGCCCGTGTGTGTTCTCTGGTGTCTCTGAAGATGTGATGGCCATGAAAATGTCTTCCCACACACAGAGCAATTGAATGGCTTCTTGCCTCCGTGTGCGTTGGGCTGTGGAGAGCGTCTCTGCTCCATGTGAGCGTAGTAACAGTAGCGGTGTTATCGAGTCAAAAGTACGCTATCGGCCGCAAGGATGTTTAGCGTTGAGTTTTAGATTTTGTTAACTGCTAAAACAAGAACGACACTTGCGTCTAACCGAGACGCAAAAAAATCCCGCTAATTTGACGAAGAACACGTTCCGCGAAAATAGACACTTACTTGGAGATTCACGGTATATCGATGTCTGGAACCCGTCTGAAGATGTCGCCACGAACTCTCCCGACGCAAAATCGCGGTAGAAGGGCGATCAGCAGAGCGACGAGTCGAGCGTCCAACCTCATCAAGTTTCCTCTCGAAATGGCATTGAGCTCTGCTTCTGAGCCGCCTTATAACTCCCCCCCTAGGATCCAATCCTTTGCATTTCAGGATATTTGCATTCGATTGTTAATTTTTGAAGGCACAATCCGCATGTCTTTTAACATACCGAAGGGTAATGTGCCCATTGTGCTTCATGCATGCATATGTAAGTGGATCTCAGTGTGTAATTATGCGCTTATTTTGAATAAATGGGATTACCGAATTAAAATATTTGAATAACATTATGGTCGTATTAGCGTTTACTCTGCTTGAATATAGAAGATATGTGAAACTGAAGGTGCAGGATCGGATTAAAATTATTTGAATAACTCTTTGGTCTATTATAATTATTCTAATGTTGTGAACAATATCACCTATAAACTATAAACAATACATTATAATGCTGTGAAAATAACACTATAAACTAGTGTTATAGTTTAGAACACCATATGTTGAAGAGTGGTATTAGAATCACAAAAGAATGATTAGAATCATAATGTGGCCATATTAGAATCACACGATGCTCGTATGTATGTATGTAATTTGGACATTCGTATCGGGGGTCGGATATGCGAAACGGAAGGTGCAGGATTAGGATTCGATTAAAGTATTAGAATAACACTTTGGTTGTATTATAATTACAATATGCTCGAATCAACGTTATTTGAAAATGCGCATCGGGAGTTGTAAATGCGGCCTGGCAGGTGCCAGATTTAGAATCGCATCAAGATCATTATAATCACACTATGGTCATACTAGAATCAAGCTGCCCACTGCTGGCTGAATCTTTTAACTAAATGGCACCGAATAGAACTATACAGTATTGCTGTTGGGAGTGGAGCCTACAATCGCTACGTTGCGCATTTTAACCTGGTTCTCGACGCCAGTCCCCTGCCCATGGTGGAATCTTGTGCCTTTCCGGGCGTCAAGGGTTCGCACCACAGGGTTAGGCAGGTCCCTCCTATGAAAAATTTGACCGGGCTCCAGACACCGGTCCCTCGCACGTGGCGGATCCTTAAAGCACCCAGCTTAAATGTGTATAGTTGAAGGTGCTAGGTGTTGTCTTTTTCTAACAGCTACTAACGTGCGTGTGTTGTCTGTTTTTAGGATTTGTCCATTGATGTTATTATTTTTATTGCGGCGTTTTTTTGTTGAGTTCTGTCACTTGAGTGTTGCAGTTTGTTTAAGAATTCGTCACGTGAGCGTGGTGTTTTGCTTGTGGGAATTTCGCTTTGTCAAAATCTGTGATTGTTAGAATCTCATGAGTATATAATGGGTTTATAATGGGTTTGTGCGTGTATTTATTTAAATATATTCCGTCTTTTGTTATTCGATGACATTTAGCATTATTTTCTCCGCTGCGGGCCTCCTGTCACCGCTCCCCATTGACATGTTTGGTGGCTTCTACATACTATTAACATTCCCTCCCTTTGTTAATGCTACCCCCTCCCTCTGATGCTGCTAATCCTACATAATGAATGGGCATAATATGACTTTGAAAACCCCCCCGCCCACCTCCTACGCATTTCCCATAAATATGCTAAATTCCTCTTGATATGCAAATTATTTTGTCAAGGCGCTCTTATTCCACCTCCAACCCAGCTTATATATATGCTCCAAGCTTGGCAGTGTTTCATTCTTCACCTGAAGACGGCTACTTGCGTTGTGGCCGAAACGTCGTGAGAATTATTTTATTGTTTTATTTTTATTATTTTATTACTTCCCTTCTACGTGACTTTACCGAAAGAACTAAGAAGAAGTATGAGTCCATTCATGAGTAGTATTCACTAAGCACCGATGGCACTAACCTACATACAGTTATGATTAACCAAAGTAAACATTAGTCGCTCATCCCAGCTCAGACATGATCATAGCAATTATTTCCAAATCCGTGTCGGGTCCCACGAGAACAGGGCACGTCCACAAACTCTCAAAATATAAACTCACATTGTATACTCTAACATTATAAACTCTAACAACATAACCTTTAAACTATGAGCTACACATTGTAACGCTTTAAAATAACACTACAAACTAGTGTTATAGTAAACTATAATGTTGTGAACTCTAACAATATAAGCTATGAGCGATATATTATGCTATAAAAAGACATTATGAACTAGTGTTACAGATTAGAACACCGTACATTGAAGTGTGATAATCGAATCTCATTCGAATTCTTAGCTTCACACCGTGGTCCTCTAGGAATCACACTTTGCTCGTCAGTATGTAACATGTCTGTATGTAATATGTATGCATGAGATATGTATGTAGTATGTATGCATGTAACATGTATGTATGTAATATGCACGTGCAAACCAATGGTGGGAAATGTGAAACATGAAGGTGCAGGATCAGGATGGGATTACAATTATTTGAATAACACGTTGGTGGTATTAGGATTAAGCTGTCCACTGCTGGATGAATGTTCCATCTCAATGGCATCAAATAGCAATATTCAGTATGAATATATAAATAATCGAACAAACCCAATATAAGCCAGTGCAATTATGAATCCTTAAAATTGTAATGACTCCAGACTCAGACTACAGAGGGTTCTTTTATTTAGCCTTTAACGCGGCTTAGGACCCAGGCGTCAAAATATAGCAACGATGACGACGAGACAGCAACCAGCCTCGACCCGAATCCCGGCCAACACAGCCCCGAACCTCGTTTCTCCCCCTCTCTTATTCTCAGCATGAACCTCCGTCTACACTTGGTCCCGCCTTCCCTTCTCGAAATCTCTCTATCCTGTTGTCACCACTTGTCGCTTAGTAGACGCACTGTCTTTACATCACCCACCTCGATGACCTCGACCGGAACCGGCCATGGGCGGATATACCCGATGGCACCTGTGGGCAATACAACCATGCCCTCTCCCTGACCAACCATGGAAGCACGTGCTGCCGCCGGTGTTCTTTTCATTAGCTGCTTGCGCTCTGGTGGGGAAATGTCTTCGTTAGGAATTGTTTTGCAACGTTCAAGTCCAGAATACCGAAGTATACCGGGGATCACCTGTACTTAAAAACACGTAAACTGATAACACTATAAACAATAACACTGAACATTAAACGTCTATAAACTATCAACTGGTTTAATACTTTATACCACCATAAACGGAGGTACGATATTTTAATCTCATTAGAAGTATTAAATCGCACTCTATACATATGTATGTAAATTATCTGTTAAATCGAACCAGGGGTCGGATATGTGAACTGTGGGGGGTACAGGGCAAGAATCGCATTAAATTTCGATTTAAAGCTATAAAATTCAGCCACAACGCAAGCAGCCGTCCTCAGGTGAAGAACGAAACACCACCAAGCTTGGAGCGTATATTTAAGCTGGGTTGGAGGGGGGGAGGTTGGAAGAAGAGCACCTTGACAAAATAATTTGCATATCAAGATAATTTTAGCATATATATGGTAAATGCGTAGGAGGTGGGCGGGGGGTTTCAAAGTCATATTATGTCCGTGCATTATGCAGGACCAGCAGCATCAAAGGGAGGGGATGGGGGTAGCATTAACAAAGGGATGGAATGTTAATAGTATGTAGCTGCAGTTACTAAACAAATAAATAAAATAGGTAGAACAAATAAAATAATAATAAATAAATCACGACGTTTCGATCGCAACACGAGCGATCGTCCTCAGGCAAAAACATCCAGACATTGTCGCGGCAGATGTCACGTGAGCTACGGCACGTGACAAAGATGAGGTGAGCCCCCCCCCCCCCCCTCCCGGGGCTTGCCTCGCTCAGCTGAGCATTGTTTCAATGCGGTGGGCTCACGCGAAATTGATTTCTGTAAAACGAAGGTACTTTGAAAACCCACTGGCTATACTCTTTTATATAAGTGTTGTGTCCTTAACTAACCACACGGGGACGTCTGGTTGAGGCAACACGTTTATTATAACTCTTTCGAACTCGGCTCTACACACGACTGAAACACGAAGGGGTACGACCCCTTCCAACCGATAGCCTACGGGAGTGACAGCCTCGTTTCTATCGCAGCCTGCACACTCTGGGCTCTGCCACCCACGGGTCCCTTAGCCCGGCGTTAAGGGAAGACTGGACGACCCGTCCCACACTGCCCGGTCCGTCCAGAGGGCCGGCCTTTTATCCCCAGGTCGAGATCACCCCTCCCCTCCTGACCCCCCCCCCCCCCCCGTCCCAGAACCTTCTGAAGGATCTTAATGGGCCTTAGGGACGAGTGGGGGGTCAGGGGTGTTAGTCTCCGGTCACGGTGGGGGGCCGGGGGTTTAACCTTTGGTCGACCCCTACACACCTCGCTCTCTCTCGCCTGCTCCCTTTTGACCAGTGCACGTGGTGGCAGGTCAGCTTACAGCGCCTTGTTATGGCGCTTACGCACAACTTCGTGACGAACGCTGCACGTTCCGTCGCTTTCATGCAGGGGGCGCTGCAAACCTACGTGCCCCCTGCATGAACGACGGAGGGGCAGGGACAGACGTTCGATCGCGTTGGAATCGATCTGCAGACGGCGGTCTTATCGCACGGCCAGCTCTGTGTCGCCTCATCTCGATCCCGCGATCCCAAACAGGTGAAAGTCCGCATCAAACTGAACCCCCAGCAAGGCCATCTACTTCACGACGAGAGAAAATTCACACGAAATATCGTTTTCAATGAATAAGCTTTTAATGAAGAAGTACATTTATGTAATTCAAAACATAATACAATTCAAAGTTGTTTCATTTTCAAACTTAAAAACGGAGCATCGGGAGCTTGCGTGGATGCGTCGCTCGTGTGAAATTTTTTTCGTCACTTTACAATCAGCAAGGACCATTTCTCGTCCTAATTCAACACATAATACAAAATTATAATTCGTGTTGTAGAGAATGTTCCTCCTTTTCGTGTAACTTTTAATTGGTATGCCTTGTAACTGATTAATGATCCGAGCGTGCTCACTATTTAAAAGACAATGAGTTGCTCCAGAGGCAGACGCTTCCTGAAAACACAAAAGTACCCTTTGACCTGTATCACAAGAACAATGAGTCTCACCCGAGTGATCTGTACAGGTTACTTGCAAAACACAAACTTTGTCCTAACATCACTTATTCAATGTTTGACCCTTATAGACAAAATGTTACATGTGCGCACACCATCAGACAAGTAATCATTCTAAATTATTGACAATCATTTTAACCACCTTGTGCCACACAGGGGCAGCTGCTACTTGGGGGTGCTCTTCGAGTGTTTGAAACGAGATACGATACAAAACTCCGAGTTGCCGAGGCGATTAAGTAAGCACCATATGAATGCAATTTATAACAGTGAATGCTTGGGAGCTTATTGGCTCTCGCTCCTGGTTAGAAATCTACCCAACAAACAGGTCCACAAAGACTGGCCGCTCTTACCCTGCAGGTTGAACCTAGGAACCGAGTGTTCAACTTCACATTCTTGTCATTAAAGGCCTGTGACAAAGGTGCGTCTATTGGAGCGACATCGTCTCAAGCTTACACATCTCCCGGGTCTCCATTTGACTTTCTATTGTCGCGGAGGAAGTCAACCCACACCTCCACTTCCACAAACTGCTGGGAGTTGCCTCGCTCTGCCTCACAGTGAGAATTATCCTCCTGCTTCACGTTGCCTCCATCGATGTGAAGGTCCGATTTTGGAGTTGAATCTTCATCTTCACATTTTACCTTCACTTCTTCGCTCTTCACCATCACTTCTTCACGTTTCACCTCGATATCTTTCAAAGTATCCAAGCTGGGATTTTCTTCCGGTTCTTGTTTCATGAGGGATACACTCATTGCATCACTTTGACTTTCACAAGCTGATTTCAGACTCCACTCCTTGTGGATATTGTGATGCTTGTGTGTTCTCTGGTGTCTTTGAAGATTTGGTGAAAGTGTAAACACCTTCCCACACACACTGCACTTGAAGGGTTTCTCTCCCGTGTGTGTTCTCTGGTGTTCTACAAGAGTAGATGACCGTGTAAACGCCTTCTCACACACACCACACTTGAAGGGTTTCTCTCCCGTGTGTGTTCTCTGGTGTTTTACAAGAGCAGATGACTGTGCAAACGCCTTCCCACACACACTGCACTTGAAGGGTTTCTCTCCTGTGTGTGTTCTCTGGTGTTCTGCAAGAGTAGATGAATGTGCAAACGCCTTCCCACACACACCGCACTTGAAGGGTTTATCTCCCGTGTGGGTTCTCTGGTGTATTACAAGAACAGATGACCGTGCAAACGCATTCCCACACACACTGCACTTGAAGGGTTTCTCTCCCGTGTGTGTTGTCTGGTGTGCTTCACGAGTAGATGGCCGTGCAAACGCCTTCTCACACACTCTGCACTTGAAGGGTTTCTCTCCCGTGTGTGTTCTCTGGTGTATAACAAGAGTAGATGACTTTGCAAACGCCTTCCCACACACACTGCACTTGAAGGGTTTATCTCCCGTGTGGGTTATCTGGTGTATTACAAGAGCAGATGACTGTGCAAACGCCTTCCCACACACACTGCACTTGAAGGGTTTATCTCCCGTGTGGGTTATCTGGTGTATTACAAGAGCAGATGACTGTGCAAACGCCTTCCTACACACACTGCACTTGAAGGGGTTATCTCCCGTGTGGGTTCTCTGGTGTTTTAAAAGAGTAGATGACTGTGCAAACGCCTTCCCACACACACTGCACTTGAAGGGTTTCTCTCCCGTGTGTGTTCTTTGGTGTTCTACAAGAGTAGATAAAAGTGCAAACGCCTTCCCACACACACCGCACTTGAAGGGTTTCTCTCCCGTGTGTGTTCTCTGGTGATTTACAAGAGCAGATAACTGTGCAAACGCCGTCCCACACACACTGCACTTGAAGGGTTTTTCTCCTGTGTGTGTTCTCTGGTGTGCTACAAGAGTAGCTGACTGTCAAAATGCCTTCCCACACACACTGCACTTGAAGGGTTTCTCTCCTGTGTGTGTTCTCTGGTGTTTTATAAGAGTAGATGACTGTGCAAACGTTTTCCCACACACACTGCACTTGACGGGTTTCTCTGCTGTTTGAGTTCTCTGGTGCTGTGTCAAATGTTCAGTACGATCTGTGCTGTTGGCACGCAGGTCGCATTGTTGCCTTTTTGCACCGAGCCGCGCCGAGTGCCTTTGCTCCATCAGACCAATTCTGCAGAGGAAGCGACAGCTGCAGACAGAAAAATATATCCACACCATCTACACATCAGTATCAATGCATATATAGTCACACGTGATTTACACGTCTATACTTATACATATATTCATGATAGTGAAAAAGTGTCCCAAATTCATCACACGGGCTGTTATTGCACACAATGAGAGGGCAAATGGTTATAAACATGCCTGGAAGCCCTAGTATCTTCAAAATGAATGTTAACCCAAAACTCCGAGCACACGATTTCGGCTGTCTGGCTTCAAAATGACTATTTATGAAAGCTAAATTCAGCTGACATAGCAAAGGGTGTTGAAAAAAAATACTATTTGTGTTATGCACAAATGCATAAATTAATGTTCAATTGCAACTTAGAGGTGTGAAGCAAGGCACAGATGTCCTTAAATGCTGGTATGAAGTTCCGACTTCAGCTGCACGTGTGCTGTGATAACTTCCTGACTCCAATCTTACAAAGACTTCCAGAGGAAAACAAAAATAAACTACTGTTTTGATATAACCTCCGTGCTCAATAGAATTAAAAGACTTTACTGCAAATACAAACTTGACACTGTCACACACTCAGGGGCGGAGTCAGTATTTTAAGGTAGGGAGGGGGGCAAACCCTCCAGCAATGAAAAATGATAGGAGTTAATAATAGGAGTTTTCCCCTTTTTTCTGGCAACAAAACTGAAACCTTACGAGGATTCATTTCTGTGTCGTGTTTTCTCCGGAGACACTTTGTTGGGGGCACGTCTTTATTATATACACGCGCCCTAACTACTAAACATAACTCCTCGTACAGTTTATCTCGAGTACTTCCACTCGGTATATTATACGCCTCCTACGTAACATGCCTGCCCCGGCTGTGCTCCAGGTCCTCTGGCTATAATATCCTATGGGAGACCCAGGGTCCACCACTGGCCTCACAGAGCTTCGGCCCTTAAAAAGACGGCGAAGCTAGGGGTCCAGGGTCCTATTCTAGCAGGTCTTCTTGCTTCAACTGGTCGTCTTAAACTGCCAGGACCTCTCCAGAGGTCTGCCTTATATACGTTTCTCAGCCGAGGTGCGGACCTCCGTGAGGGACGCGGGTGACCCCAGAGTCCCTCACCGAGGTCTGCATGTCTGCCGTTGCAGGCCAGTACGTCAGTAGCCCCCCCGGCCATTGGGAGTGTTTGCGAGGGATCGTAGGACCCCTCACAACCCCCAACCGCAAAAACACACTATGATAATGTGTGAGCTGTACGCCTTTTGGCGTCCTCTGGTCGAGCACCAATTGGCGTCCTCTGGTGGAGCACCAATTGGGTCGAGGCTCAAAAAAAGCCGTCCCTTGGTGTGGACCAATCAGTTTCAAGGACAATGCATATATATTCTTGGTTTTTTCGGTAAAGTCACGTAGAAGGGAAGTAATAAAATATTAAAAATAAAACAATAAAATAATTCTCACGACGTTCCGGCTACAACGCAAGCAGCCGTCTTCAGGTAAAGAATGAGACACTGCCAAGCTAGGAGCTTATATATAAGCTGAGTTGGGGGTGTAAGAAGAGCGCCTTAACAAAAGAATGTGCATATCAAGAGGAATTTTGCATATTCATGGAAAATGCGTAGGAGGTGGGTGGGGGGTTTCAAAGTCATATTATGCCCATGCATTATGCAGGATCAGCAGCACCAAAGGGAGGGGGCAGGGGGTAGCATTAACAAAGGGAGGGAATGTTAATAGTATGTAGAAGCAATGAAACATGTGAATGGGAGAGCGGTGGCAGGAGACCCGCAGCGGAGCAAATAATGCATTCCCTGTGGAGAACACAAGATACACAGTTAATGCCAGTGAGTGGACTGCGGTCTGAAAGTCACCGTAAACGTGAACAACAATCAGTTAAGATCCGAAATGGTTTATTACGTCCTTCCAATGATTGCTGAGCCAGAATCCATCTTCTCGGTTGAAATTGTCTCTGTTTGTATATGTGGATCGCCTCATGAACGAATCTCTCTCTCATGATAGCCAGATGGCTTGCAGAAAACCTCTGTCTTGGAGAAGTCAATGTCATGTGAGTCCACTGAATTGTAACAGTGATCTGCCACGGCTGAGGTGTTTGTCCTACCGTGTTTCAGGTCTGCTTTATGTTCACGGATGCGGTCCGAGACATGTCATTTGGTTTCTCCAATGTAACTGCTACCACAGAGGCAACTTAGTTTGTAGACGCCAGGGTAATGTATGTCTAGAACCACGTCTTTTACAGACGGGACCAGATCACGGATTTTATGTACTGTGTTGAATCGGACCTGAATCTTGTGTTTAATCAGGATTTTGGAGATCTTTTTTGTGACCCCAGCAATGTAGGGTAAGGTGATGGTTTTGAAAGGCTCCTCAACAGGATCCTTCTTGATGGTTGGAGTGATGGCTTTACGGATTGTGTAGTCGGAGTAACCATTAGCCTTAAGAGCTTGGCGTACGTGTTTGAGTTCACTGGCAATGTGTTCCTGGTCGGAGATGCATTGGGCTCTATGGTATAGAGTCTTCATGAGGGAGTTCTTCTGGGATGGATGGTGGTGGGAATCCGGTTTTAGTTAGGCATCCGTATGGGTGGCTTTCCTGTAGATAGAATGGCTCATTGAACCATCAGGTCTCCTTTTAATTAGGATATCCAAAAAGGGTAGCTTGCCATCTTTTTCGACTTCCATGGTGAATCTGATGGCTGGGTGTATGGAATTGATGTGGTCGAGAAATTGGTCTAGAGCAGGCCGGCCATGTGGCCAGATGACAAAAGTGTCGTCTACGTACCTCGTCCATAAGGTTGGGTGTAGATTGGCAGTCTGGATGGCGTCAGTCTCAAATTTCTCCATGAAAATGTTGGCTACAACCGGAGATAGGGGGGAGCCCATTGGAGTGCCCTCAGTTTGCTTGTAGAAAGTTCCATTCCAGGTGAAGTATGTATTGGTTAAGCAGTGTCTCACCAGGGGGGTACCCCAGTATTCAGTCCTTGATGAACCAAGTCTTCAATTATTGTGATGGTGTCAGGCACAGGAACCTTGGTGAACAAGGAAACCACATCAAAACTGACAAGCAGGTCGTCTGGGGACAGGGAAATCCCCTTGATTGTCGATACCAGGTCAGTAGAGTTTAGTACCGCAGAGGTGGTTTTTCCAGTGAAAGGCCGAAGGATTTCAGACAAAAAACGAGCCAGTTTGTAGGTGGGGGAGTTGATAGTAGAGACAATGGGACGGAGAGGTGCATCTTCTTTATGTATCTTTGGCAAGCCGTACAATCGTGGTGGCCTGGCTGCAGAAGGTTTCAACGAGAACTGTTTGGTCTGATCAATTAATGCGGTTGAAGCAGAAATGATTTTGTTGGTTTTGGAGACGAGGCTGTTGGTGGGGTCTCTTTTTATTTTTGTATAGCTGCCATCTTTGAGTAGTTTCTGAATCTTGTTGTTGTATTCTATTTTGTCCATGATGACAGTGGCATTGCCTTTGTCGGCTGAGAGGATGACAATGTCATACCTCTTTTTTAATTGAGCTAATTCAAAACGCTCATCTTTGCTGATGTTGCTAGAAGGCATCTTAGCGTTTTTGAGGGTTGCAGAGATTTCAGATCTTGCTACGTCTGCAGCGATGTGACTCAGGCCCTTGAGAGCTACATCTACTCAGGCAATTATATCATTAACTGGTATGTGTCTAGGTGTGACTGCAAAGTTTAGTCCTTTAGCTAGAACGGATTTCAGACCTTCAGAAATAGAACTGTTACTGCGATTAATTACGACTTTGTTAGCGTCTAGCTTTTCTATGTGTGGGTCCGGTTTCTACAGGAAAGCCACCCATACGGATGCCTACCTAAAACCGGATTCCCACCACCATCCATCCCAGAAGAACTCCCTCATCAAGACTCTATACCATAGAGCCCAATGCATCTCCGACCAGGAACACATTGCCAGTGAACTCAAACACGTACGCCAAGCTCTTAAGGCTAATGGTTACTCCGACTACACAATCCGCAAAGCCATCACTCCAACCATCAAGAAGGATCCTGTTGAGGAGCCTTTCAAGACCATCACCTTACCCTACATTGCTGGGGTCACAAAAAAAGATCTCCAAAATCCTGATTAAACACAAGATCCAGGTCCGATTCAACACAGTACATAAAATCCGTGATCTGGTCCCGTCTGTAAAAGACGTGGTTCCAGACATACAGTACCCTGGCGTCTACAAACTAAGTTGCCTCTGTGGTAGCAGTTACATTGGAGAAACCAAACGACATGTCTCGGACCGCATCCATGAACATAAAGCAGACCTGAAACACGGTAGGACAAACACCTCAGCCGTGGCAGATCACTGTTACAATTCAGTGGGCTCACAGGACATTGACTTCTCCAAGACAGAGGTTCTCTGCAAGCCATCTGGCTACCATGAGAGATTCGTTCATGAGGCGATCCACATATACAAACACAGAGACAATTTCAACCGAGAAGATGGATTCTGGCTCAGCAATCGTTGGAAGGACGTAATACACCATTTCGGATCTTAACTGATTGTTGTTCATGTTTACGGTGACTTTCAGACCGCAGTCCACTCACTGGCATTAACTGTGTATCTTGTGTTCTCCACAGGGAATGCATTATTTGCTCCGCTGCGGGTCTCCTGCCACCGCTCTCCCATTCACATGTTTCATTGCTTCTACATACTATTAACATTCCCTCCCTTTGTTAATGCTACCCCCTGCCCCCTCCCTTTGGTGCTGCTGATCCTGCATAATGCATGGGCATAATATGACTTTGAAACCCCCCCGCCCACCTCCTACGCATTTCCCATGAATATGCAAAATTCCTCTTGATATGCACATTCTTTTGTTAAGGCGCTCTTCTTACACCCCCAACTCAGCTCATATATAAGCTCCTAGCTTGGCAGTGTCTCATTCTTTACCTGAAGACGGCTGCTTGCGTGGTAGCCGAAACGTCGTGAGAATTATTTTATTATGTTTTATTTTTATTATTTTATTACTTCCCTTCTACGTGACTTTACCAAAAAAACCAAAATGAATCCCTGCAGTCACGAAAGCTTTAAATCGAAAAATGCATATATTATCATAGTGTGTTTTGTTTGCATTTGACTGCAAGTATTGTGGTAAATGCAGACATGAATCCTCGTAAAAGACGTTTGGTTGGTTCGATCTTGTTGGTTTTTGTCGTTAGGCTGTTAGTAGGATCCTACTAACAGCCTAACGACAAAGACTAACAAGATCATCAATAGGATCCGACTAACAGCCTAACGACAAAGACCAACAAGATCATCACGAGTTCGACGTCCCTAATCGAACCAACCAAACGTCCCTCCTTAAAACCCTCGGCTGCAAGACCTCCCAGATTCTATGGTCTTCCCAAGATCTATAAAGAAGGCTCCCCACTACGACCCATAGTGTACAATCAACTCTCCTACCTACAAACTGGCCCGTTTACTATCAGATACTCTGCTCCCCTTCACTGGCAAGACCTCGACAGCAGTACTTAACTCAACCCAATTGGTCTCTATGGTCAAGGACATGGTACTGTCTCCTGACGATATCCTCGTCAGTTTTTATGTGGTATCTCTGTTTACCAAAGTCCCAGTTCTGGACACCTTAACAATAATCGAAGACTTGGTCCAACATGGACTGAACTCGGATGTACCTGCGCTGGTTAGGCATTGCCTCACCAAGACTTACTTTACCTGGAATGGCACCTTCTAAAAACAGAATGAGGGTACCCCCATGGGCTCCCCCTTGTCACCAGTGATAGCCAATGTGTTCATGGAAAAGTTTGAATCAGATGCTATCCAGACGTCCACCCTGCGTCCTTCCCTGTGGAAGATATATGTGGATGACACTTTCGTCATTTGGCCACATGGCCTCCCAGCATTGAACCATTTTCTGGACCACATCAATTCCAGACACCCATCCATCAAATTCACCATGGAAGTGGAGAAAGATGGCAAACTACCATTCTTGGATGTTCTGTTTGAGAGGAGACCTGATGGATCCTTGGGACATTGTGTTTACAGGAAGGCCACCCATCTTAAACAACTACGCTGGTTTGGTCGTCTGCGTGCGTATCTGGACGTTAATTTATTTACGGACCCGCCCAAACAGCTAGCTCTGATTCGTCGATAAAAAATAATAAAACAGCCGGCAAAAAGCCACAGCTCACTTTCATTCGACAAATATAAATAAATAAACCTGCCGCACAACAGCGTCTCTTCGGTCAACAATTGCACCTACTTTCACGCAACACCATATTCACAGTGATGGTCGCAATGCAAAATCTTAAACAACTACGCTGGTTTGGTCGTCTGCGTGCGTATCTGGACGTTAATTTATTTACGGACCCGCCCAAACAGCTCGCTCTGATTCGATGAAAATAAAACAGCCGGCAAAAAGCCACAGCTCACTTTGATTCGATAAAAATAAATAATTAACACGCCCGGAAGAGAGCGATAGCATAGGTTTGGCAAGGTCTGTGCCGCAGTGCTGCAGTGCACTGTGGGCGCAGACCCTGCGCTGTGCGAGTGTGGTGTGTATGCAAGTGTGCGAATGGTAGTTACGCTAATATTACGTATATTTATGTAAAAAATGGGTGCTGCGTGCTGCAATTAGTGGAGTCCCCAAACAACTTTACCTTACGAGTAGGCAGGGGTCGCTATACAGTAAGTCTTAGCGGACTGAGCTGTCAGCTTCACCTGCCGGGACGGCAAGTTGCGTAGCGCCCCCTACAGTTTCACCCATGGGTCAATACCCCCATGGGGCAACCCAGCTGACTGTTTGATGGGTACAATGGGTACTTTTCGGTTTATCCGGCTTATTACCATTATTATGTATTGACGTTGATCACGTCTCCATGGACGGTTTGCTGTCTACTTCGGTTGTGTAATTGGCGTTACTGTACATTTATGATGTCTTGGAGTGCCAATCCCATGCACTTTGAAATGTTATAAACTGTCTAAAAAGGTTGCAGCCCGGCCCCCGCCGCTGTCACTCTCTGGCCATTGCACAAGCCATATCGGAATTTGCGACATGCTAAAACAATGAGTACAGTGTGACACCACCCAGGTAACTCCCGAGATCAAAATGGGCATTGGAAAGTGATCGCTTTATTGAGATGATTATGGTACTACCACAGGGTATTGTGAACGGTTCAGGATGAGGAGAGGTCTGGATTTGTAAGTCTCACAGTACCGGTAAGAAGCGCCGGGTGGGGGATGCCCTCCACTGGGGTACTAATTCTGTCATTATTAGTATACGATCATGCAATGTTTCTATCTGCAAGCTGTCATAATTGAAACGATCCCCGTTATTGTTTGATTGAGAGTGACCCACACCTCTGATACCATATGTGAGGAACCCAAAAATCTGATGCATGCGTAAAACACCCACAATGGGAATACGTAAACGTAAACACACCAACAAAATACATTTTAATATGAGAAAAAAATAGGTGGCCCCATAGCGCATCTGTCTGTGTGTGTACATACAGACGGAGGATGCAGGGGCCAACCTGTGTGCGATCGGAACGGTGCGATTGCTGACCAATGTCACTGTGGATGGCGCACACGCTGACGCACACCGGAGTTGTGTCTTTGCGATGCAAGGGCATGGTGGATGGTGGAGCGCATATGGATGGTGCGTTACGAATAAAATAAAACAAAACAAACCGCTGGAAGCAGCCATGCGAGCAGGCTACCTTGAGAGCGATCGCGAATGGGTTGCGTGTCTGGAAGAAGCCTCGCTCTTTCAGATGCCGTACCAGCTTCGTCAACTCTTCGCTACGATTCTGCTGTATTCCATGCCAGCAGATACGAAGGCTCTCTGGGATAAATTCAACGACGAATTGGCTCGCGATTACGAGTACCAGTACCGCCAGCTGACCAACAAAGAAGAAATGGTAAACCTTCTTGGTGTCTTAAGTCACGTAGAAGGAAAGTAATAAAATAAAAAAAATTAAACATAATAAAATAATTCTCACGACGTTTCGGCCACAACGCAAGCAGCCGTCCTCAGGTGAAAACCAGGTCTGTCGAGGCGACAGCGTCTGAATGAAACAGCACACGTGCTTGAAGCATATAAATAAGCTGGGTTGGAAGGGGGGGAAAGGGCGCCTTGACAAAATAATTTACATATCAAGAGGAATTTAGCATATTTATGGGAAATGCAGGTATGTGATTAGTACTACTTATGCCCGTGCATTATGCAGGATTAGCAGCATCAAAGGGAGGGGATATGGGAAATGCAGGTATGTGATTAGTACTACTTATGCCCGTGCATTATGCAGGATTAGCAGCATCAAAGAAAATAAAAGAAATGGTAAATTTCAAGACCCTTCACAGCCTCCACGAGTTCCTCACGGCAGGTGGGATGGCTCTGTCGGACTTTGACGACCTCCCGCAGCTTTCCAAGTACCCACACTTGGTCTTGGACTCGCTGCTTGAGAACAACCATATCCGCCGCGAATTGGACACGAAGGACTTCCCATTTCGACTTCGGCGTAAACAGTTCCCCATTGTCCCAGCCTTCGCGATGACCATCAACAAGGCGCAAGGGCAAACTGTTCACAACCTGGGATTATATCTACCAACGCCATGCTTCTCGCACGGCCAACTGTACGTGGCACTATCGCGAGTCACGGCAAGATCCAACATCAAGGCGCTTATTGAGGGACCTGACGACGAGGATGAAGACGGAGTGTACACGAAGAATATCGTGTATCGCCAGATATTTCAATAAGTTGCATTCTATATTTGAATAAGTTGCATTCTTTCATATTGTCGATTGAGCGTCTCATAAAAATGCATATAACCTCACAAAAATAAACATAAAACAATCACCAAAACATGTCTATTGTGTCCAGCCACTTTCAACTCCCCACCAACTAAGCATATACACACCGCCCGCGAAGCGGGCGGCGACTGCTAGTACAGATTCCTACTTGAAACCTGATTCCCACCACCATCCGGCTCAAAAGAATTATCTCATCAAAACACTATACCAGAGAGCTCATTGCATCTCTGACCAACACCACCTGGCCAGTGAACTGAAACATGTACATTTGGCCCTCAAGATGAACGGATACTTTGTCCGCACTATCCGCAAAGCTGTTTCTCCCACCATACAGAAACAACCACTTGAAACTCCGATCAAAACTGTCACGTTGCCATACATAGCAGGCGTGACCAAAAAGATCTCCAAAATTCTAAACAAACATAAAATCCAAGTCCGATTCAGTACAGTACATAAAATCCGGGATCTGATCCCATCCGTAAAGGATGTCATTCCGGACTAACAGTACCCCGGTGTTTACAAATTGAGTTGTACCTGCGGGGACTTGTATATCGGGGAGACGAAACGACATATTTCGGACCGAATTCGCAAACACAAATCAGATTTGAAACATGGCAGAACAAATTCTTCAGCCATTGCCAATCATTGTTACAATGCTGTGGGTGATCATGATATCATTTTCTCCGATACGAAGGTACTCTGCAAGCCGGCTTGATACCACCAAAGATTTGTCCATGAAGCCATACAGATATACAAACACAGACATAACTTCACCCGAGAAGATGGATTCAAATTGAGCAATCATTGTAAAGATGTGATTAACCATGTTAAACTTAAATCGCCACTCCCCCCCCCCCCCCCGCTCTGCGTCCCTCCTCCACCATCCGTGACGCCGTCTTTTAGTTCCACCTTCACCTTCCTGGCTCCACCCACATCCTAACCCCCCCGCCTCCCCCATCCTACACTTCATCCTCCCTCCAATGACTATTTAGACGCCGTTTTACTATATTCACCTTCCTACAACGTTTTACTATTTTCACATTCCTGGCTCCACCCACACTGCAACCCCCCCCCCCCCATCCTGCACCCGTCCCCCTTGGCTCCTCCCCCCTCCTCTTACCCTATATATTAAAAGCCCCATTACAAATAACTCCCACTACAGTTATTTTGCTGTGCCTTTTGACACCTGATGAAGGAGGCTTGTGTTGCCTCCGAAGCATCGTGATTTTAATTGATTTATTTTCATTTATTATTATTTTACTTAATCTTTTACCTACGTGACTTTACCGAAACAACCTAAGAGTATGAATCCTTGCAGTCACGAAAGCTTCAAATCTAGAAATAATGATAGTTGTTAGTAAGGAGTTGTTAGTAAAGAGTTATTAGTAAGGACTTGTCCCTTGCTTTTTATTCGACGCGTGTGATCGGCATCGCGCTCGCTGAAGGTGTTTGCCTTCAGGGAAGCCGTGTACTGTATACGCAACTGCGCACAATTCTGCGAGTCGCTTATAACTGCTTTGCCGTTACTTATTGCAAATTATGGAGTTGGACTGTTGTCCTCTCAAGAGTCCCTGGCACATAATAATATGCCACACGGTGGCGGTCGCAAAATGCTGATTTATCTATATATAAAAAAGGGAAGTTTGTGAATGTCTGTTCGAAATGTTTAGCATACTTCCCGACATGCAACAAACTTGAAATTTGGCATGTGGTTAGCTTCCAGACTGTAAACAATGCGAAAAGTATAAAAATAGACTTTTGTATTTTGGGGAGGGGGCGGGGGCGCAATACAGTAATCCCTCGCCACTTCACGATTCAAGTTTCGCGGCCTCAGTGCATCGCGGATTTTTCAAAAATATACCGCCATATCGGCAGCCGTATTGTGGAAAGCAGTGTTGTTGCATCATGATGCGCGAGAGAAACGGTTTCCCAGGATGCCAGACAAAGAGAGAAACTCTCTCAGAGGCTTTGGACATACCCACGGGCACTCAGACAAGGCACGTGATTGGTTCCCGGCGCGAAAGCGACGAATGAGAGCACGAGTGGATGTACAGTATCCCGTGAGCTGATTGGCTGCGCATCATCGCATCCTCTCCCAGCTTCTTCCCTTGTTGTATCTCGCCACTCTCGTTCACGCTGTCAACTGTGTCTCGCGTATCTTAGTGTTGTGTTCGAAATTAACTGGTGAGTGTAGAACACCATAATACGTATCGTATGAGAGAGAGAGTGAATGTATAATATTAAGGTTTTATAATTAAATAGATTAAAGTAAAATATATATATAAAGTATAAATATACATATTTTAAACATTCTGGTACCCACACACACATATACGGAAATTCCTAGGGGGGGCCAATCCTACTTCGCGGATTTTCACCTATCACGAGGGGTTCCGGTCCCCATTAACCGCGATAAACGAGGGATCACTAATGCATTTATTTTGCACGCAAGTGAGCGGTGACATCACATCTGTCATCACATCTGTGATGTCACACCCGCATGCGGCAGCGTTACGCAGTGTGCTTGCTGACGTCACCCTCCCCCCCAAACACTCCACGTAGGCACTGTTTTAATCCAAGACAAGAATCCAAGTCACAGGCGAAGCCGGGTAGTAAAGCTAGTCTATATATAAAAGGGAAATGTGTGGATACGTGTGTCTGTTCGAAATGTTTAGCATACTTCCCAACATGCAACACACTTGAAATTTGGCATGTGGGTAGGTTCCATACTGTACACAATGCAAAAACTATAAAAAATAGACTTGTATTTTGGGAGGGGGGGGGGGAGAAATGACCATGGAGTGTGTGGCGTCAACCCGCAACACACCTGAGTTAAGCGCTCTGCAATGCTTACCCCTACCATATGGCTCTTCGTGCGCCGTACTTCTAGAGCTGTTAACAGCGTGCCGGGAGATTTTAGGTGGCGCTTCGCTCCTGGCCGATGAAGCCATTGGCTTCTCGGAGTTTCAATACATATCCGTGTGAAGAACAGGTACAACTGCTATCTTAAATATGAAGCAGAAATTACATCTGTTTGTTTGTGTGAAGCACCAAAAACTCTCCAACGCTGAGCTCTAGCATCATTAAATTTGCACAACTTATGCTGTCTGGAATGTCTAAGTGAACGTGACTATTTTCAGCTTGCCACGTCATTCCCTTCCCGAGTTGCCAAAATCGACCTTACGTCGAAGTGGGTTAAGGTTAAATTTCCTTCAGTGAAAAACATCCGATTTAGTTAAATTGATTTCTTTCAGCTTTTTTCTTTCTTACAAGAATCAAATTTTCAGGGTTTTTCAGTGACATGGTTCACAGGTGGTGGCGTGTCCAGACCCATGCCTGGCCACCTTCATCCGCTCAGTATGAATGCTTCCTCACTCCACCAAGTAATTCATTGAGGATCAACCAACACAGCCGAGGCTGCATGTCTCTCTCCTCGTGGTGAGATGTTAACTACCTGTCCTGGAATACAGGAAGTCGTGAGTTTGATCCCAACCCTGACGCCTGCTGTATATTTGGAGCTTACGTGTCTCTCTCTCTCTCTCCCCGTGGTCGTGTGGATTTCCCTCCGGATCTCCCGGTTGTCCCCACTCCACATGCAGAGAGTGAACACCGCCACGCGTCTATAGTGAACACCGCCACGCGTCTAGAGTGAACACCGCCACGCGTCCAGAGTGAACACCGCCACGCGTCCAGAGTGAACACCGCCACGCGTCTAGAGTGAACACCGCCACGCGTCTAGAGTGAACACCACCACGCGTCTATAGTGAACACCGCCACGCGTCCAGAGTGAACACCGCCACGCGTCTATAGTGAACACCGCCACGCGTCTAGAGTGAACACCGCCACGCGTCCAGAGTGAACACCGCCACGCGTCTAGAGTGAACACCGCCACGCGTCCAGAGTGAACACCACCACGCGTCTAGAATGAACACCGCCACGCGTCTATAGTGAACACCGCCACGCGTCTAGAGTGAACACCGCCACGCGTCTAGAGTGAACACCGCCACACGTCTATAGTGAACACCGCCACGCGTCTAGAGTGAACACCGCCACGCGTCCAGAGTGAACACCGCCACGCGTCTAGAATGAACACCGCCACGCGTCCAGAGTGAACACCACCACGCGTCTAGAATGAACACCGCCACACGTCTATAGTGAACACCACCACGCGTCTAGAGTGAACACCGCCACGCGTCTAGAGTGAACACCGCCACGCGTCTAGAGTGAACACCACCACGCGTCTATAGTGAACACCGCCACGCGTCTAGAGTGAACACCGCCACGCGTCCAGAGTGAACACCGCCACGCGTCCAGAGTGAACACCGCCACGCGTCTATAGTGAACACCGCCACGCGTCTAGAATGAACACCGCCACGCGTCCAGAGTGAACACCGCCACGCGTCTAGAGTGAACACCGCCACGCGTCTAGAGTGAACACCACCACGCGTCTATAGTGAACACCGCCACGCGTCTAGAGTGAACACCGCCACGCGTCCAGAGTGAACACCGCCACGCGTCCAGAGTGAACACCGCCACGCGTCTATAGTGAACACCGCCACGCGTCTAGAATGAACACCGCCACGCGTCCAGAGTGAACACCGCCACGCGTCCAGAGTGAACACCGCCACGCGTCTATAGTGAACACCACCACGCGTCTAGAATGAACACCGCCACGCGTCTATAGTGAACACCACCACGCGTCTAGAATGAACACCGCCACGTGTATAGAGTGAACACCACCACGCTGTTGACGAGCCTCACCTTGTTGTTGTTGTGGGCAGGTCACTTCTGAAAACAAGAGCGGTATAGCAGCTCAAGCGGGCTTGGCCTGGTAAAAAAAGAAAAGAAAAACTGAGAATATATAAAGTAAAACAAAGCTACAAAGTTGCGAGCCAGGTGAAGAGAAATTAAACTTTAGCGAGAGATTTGAAGCAAACGCGATCAGGCGAGGGCAGGAGGCAAGGCCCCGCGTTGTAAAGTTCCAACCTGGACATCGCTTCCATGCTCGCTGCTACTCAAATAACATCCCGACGAGAGATAGAGTGAGGCTCTACCTCAATAAACAACAACAACCACCACAACAACCACCACCACCACCACCGCGATGAGGATTTCTCACCTCGGATTTCAGTTCACGGGCGGAGCGGCAACTTCTTGGTCCCTCGCGACGTCACGCGGCAGCAGGTGACATGACGTCACTTGCGGGGTACGATGACACTCCCCTCCCACAATGAGCGGCTCTCAACTCGCGACGGCTTTCACGAATAAATTATGTTAATGAGCCGCCACGTACCGGGCGTGGCTTTGCCCAAATAAGGATTGGCAAGCGGTGACGTCACGCTCAAGAGCGCGGTGGTCGGGGGTGGGTGACATGACGTCACTAGCGAGGAACACCTCCCCCTGGCGTTTGACGCCGATGAGGTCACGCTGAGCGGTGACGTCAGAGAGCGGGGTCAGAGTTCAAGTTTTTTGACAGAAAGAGAGCGAGTTTCGACTTAGCCTCAAACGAGTACTGTACCCGGTGCGGTGTGTAAACAAAGCCACTAGGGAGACAAAGGCGGCCGGGCGTGGTGCTGGCCACCCACCCCCTCGTGTGCCGTGACGACCTCCATCGGTGCTGCTCGCTATGAGCAGCACTTTGTACATGTCGTTGCTTGGCTCTCCAGCACACCGCTGGCGAAATTTCAATGACATTTTCACGTCCATAAAAATAAAATCGCCATACTAACCTATGCCGTATTTTGGAAAAATTGGTCCAATTTTCCTAGTCTTCTTGGTTCTTTTGGTAAAGTCACGTAGAATGGAAATAATAAAATAATAAAAATAAATTATTCTCACGACGTTTCGGCCACAACGCAAGCAGCCGTCAGGTGAAGAACAGGTCTGTCAGAAAGATTATTATTTCTTTCTACGTGACTTTACCGAAAGAACCAGAAGATGAATCCCTGCAGTCACGAAAGCTTTAAATCGAAATTCAATTTCCTAGCTTTATTTTTCAACTAAAAGTGCATTTCTTGGTTGTGTTTAGCCTGAGTAGCCTATATATTACGTTGAAAAGTGTGGAATTTCATGCATGAAATTTAGAAGTAAAAAGAAAAAGTGAATTCCTCCATTTTGTTAAGCATTAGTATGATCTATATTACATTAAAAGTGGGAAATTTCACGATTAAATGTTCACGTCCCAAACAGGAAATCGGCATACGAACCTCTGCCGTTTTTGACTAAAATTTAACGAATTTTTACAGCTGTATTTTTTAATAAAAAGTGCATTCCTCGGTTGTGTTTAGTCTGAGTAGTCTATATATAACAATAAAAGTGAGAAATTTCACCATAAAATTTGATAATCACGGAGATAATCGTATTAATTTATGCGAATGCTTGCGATTATGTTAATGTGTGTAGTTATGATAACTATGCTTAGTTTCGTTATCCAGAGTTGTATCAATCGGGATAACCGATTATCTTTGATTAAACATTTATTGATTATCTTAGTGTGTTTATGTTATGTTAGGTCTCCAAATTCATATCTCAACGCAGGTTACAGTTCTTATGAATAAGACAGTTTTGCATGGACTGTGAAAGAAGCACTCGAACACTTGGTGTTAAGCAATTTTTATTCTAAACAAAATATGACACTCTAAGATGCGACTCTCAGGTTCGGAATTATCGACAGTACCATTGGGGAGATTTCTCTCGGTGAGCAATACTCTTAACCATCAAGGCTTGCGTTGTTTCACTTTGGCAACCGCACATCTCACTGCCCTGACTCACGTGGCTTCTAAAAAATAGTGTTGATGTAAAGACAGTGCATCTACTAAGGGACAAGCGGTGACAATAGGATATAAAGATTTACACTATAAGACCTCCTTCACCAGTGGCAAAATATAGTAATAGGTTTTTACCCAATCAACTTCAAGGACAATACATATCATTATCGTCATCAGAGTTGTTTCTTTTTGTTTGCATTCTGCCTGCTTGTGTTGTGGTTATTGCAAACATGATGCCTTGCATAAAGGTGTCCGTTTTTGTACCAGTTGAAAGGGTAAAAACCTATTACTAGGAGATCAAGAGTTAAATAAGGGAAGGCGGGACAAAGGGTGGGAGTAGATTCACAACGAGAATAAGAGAGCGGGAGGAACGAGGTCCGGGGCTGTTTTGATGGAATATCGGGTCGTGGCTGGTTGGTGTCTCGTCGTTGTCGTTGCTGTATCGTGATTCCGGGGTCGTAAGCAGTGTTACAGGCTAAATAAAATAACACTCTACAGTCTACAGAGTCTGGAGTCATTAGAATTGTGACGATTCATAATCTCACGAGCTCATAGTGGGTTTGTTCAATTATTAGATTTTACTATGAAAGTAGTTACCAGTGTTATTATTATAGCGTTTCAATGTATAGCTATAACAGTTATATTGTTAGAGTTTATAATGTTAGAGCTTACAGTGAGTTTATAATGTGAGAGTTTTTGGCCGTGCCCTGTCCTCGTGGGACCCCACGCGGATTTGGAAATAATTGCAATGACCATGAATGAGCTGAGATTTGAGCGACTGTTTACTTTGTTTCAACATAACTGAGTGCAGGTTAGTGCCATCTGGGCTTAGCGAATACCACTCATGAATGAACTCATACTCCTTTATGAAAGACATTGTAATCATACCTTTTCGTGACGAATTGTTATCTTCAATATCGTCCTCAAATATACGGCTAAAATACACAGCAGAGGGAAGGCTGCCTTGTTGGGGAGATGTAGTTTGGATAAGGCGCTGTGACTGGAGTTAAAAATTCGCTGCTTGGCCCCGTCAACAGCAGCGGAGACGATCCGATCCACCGCGTTCCATCTCCCCACAAGATCCACGAAATTCTCAGTTTTTTTTAAATGAACGTATATTTTTCAAATCATATGTAATGTAATTATGTTATAATGTGTGATTGTTATACACTTTATATGTTTACATACCGTTTATAGCTATTCGATTAAATTAACATGACATTCATCCAACAGTGGACTGTTTGATTCTAATGCGACTACAGTGGGATTTTAATCATTGTAATGAGATTCAAATCTTGCAAATCCTACCTCCGGTTCGCATTCACTTAACATGCATATGGCCACAGTGTGATTCTAACATTATCACAGTGCGATTATAATTATTATTATGCGATTATAATCACGAACCTCCGTTTATTTTGTTCAAAACTAATAATACCGTACCTCTGTTTTGGTGTTATAAATGATGAAACTAGTTAATAGATTATAGTATTTTAACTATTTTTGTTATCGTTGAAAGTGTTACAGTTCACATGTCATACTTGATGATTAGGGACCGTAACGTTGCGAATACATTTATAATGGGGACCTTTCCCCTTGCCCTTAACCGACAGCCAAGATGCTGCCGGTTAAGGGCAGATTTGTGTGACGAAGATCCTCCACCTGAAACTCGCTTAAAACACGTTTTTGCTATGAACATTGTGAAATAAATAAACGGACAAACATTTGTTAAAATACGTTTTTATTAATCTGCAATCATTTTTACGTTAAAACTCCAACCGAATATGTATTATGTCCTATGTTCAAACAGTTACAGTACAATGCAAACCATATCCGTTCCAGGAATACCAAAGCGTTAAAGTGTCATTCCTCATGATTTCCTTATTAGTTCACCACATTTGTTCACTGTGCCTCTATGTTGAAGTCAAGGCCATATATCCAACGAACGCGTCATCAATGTACATCCTAAAGTCGATTATTACCAGCAAAAAAAAAGCTTTATACTTGAAAAAGAACTCGTTTAAAATGTTGCGTAAAGATCTAACTACAGATGCATTCCAACTTTAGCTCAACAGGAAGACTTAAACACTACAATATTGTCTGGAATTTAACCATCTCACAACCACTGCTCATCACACCACTTCACCAAGTAATCCGCCAACATCAAAACTCACCACCTGCACGTCAAGAAACTCTCAAACGAACTGTAAAACTAAAGGGTCAGAGTTAAACACACAAGTACCCAAGACAGCTTAATAGGTATAACCGCATGCAACATTATATTTCAGTCACCCCGAGCTCTCGGTGTGATCCTCGAGCCACTCCATTACATCCAGCCATCTCTCGGGATCCAACTGCATGGGATCGAAGGTGGAAACTTCGTCAGGACTCCTATCATTGTGGACCTGCTGATGCCTGTTCATGGTTGACGAGTGTGCAAATGCCTTCCGACACACAGGGCACAGGAATGGCTTCACGCCCGTGTGTGTTCTCTGGTGACTCTGAAGATGTGATGAGTTTGTAAATGTCTTCCCACACACAGGGCACAGGAATGGCTTCTCGCCCGTGTGTGTTCTCTGATGAGTTTGAAGAGTTGACGACTGTGCAAATGTCTTCCCACACACAGAGCAAAGGAATGGCTTCTCGCCCGTGTGTGTTCTCTGATGAGTTTGAAGAGTTGATGCCTGCGCAAATGTCTTCCCACATACAGGGCACAGGAATGGCCTCTCGCCCAAGTGTGTTTTCTTATGATCTTTAAGAGTTGATGACCGTGCAAATGTCTGCCCACACACAGAGCAAAGGAATGGCTTCTCGCCCGTGTGTGTTCTCTGATGAGTTTGAAGAGTTGATGCCTGTGCAAATATCTTCCCACATACAGGGCACAGGAATAGCTTCTCGCCCGTGTGTGTTTTCTGGTGACTCTGAAGAGTTGATGACCGTGCAAATGCCTTCCCACACACAGAGCACGGGAATTGCTTCTCGCCAGTGTGTGTTCTCTGGTGACTCTGAAGATGTGATGAATGTGCAAATGTCTTTCCACACACAGAGCAATTGAATGGCTTCTTGCCCCCGTGTGCGTGGGGCTGTGGAGAGCGTCTCTGCTCCATGTGAGCGTAGTAACAGCAGCGGTGTTATCGAGTCAAAAGTACGCTATCGGCAAGGATGTTTAGCGTTGAGTTTTGGATTTTGTTAACTGCTAAAACAAGAACGAGTTTATCCGCGAAAATAGACACTTACTTGGAGATTCACGGTATATCGATGTCTGGAACCCGTCTGAAGATGTCGCCACAAACTCTGCCGACGCAAAGTCGCCTAACTGTCAACACAGCAATTGTGCTCGCCAGGCTGCGTTGTCTCGCGGTTGAAGGACGATCAGCAGAGCGACGAGTCGAGCGTCCAACCTCATCAAGTTCCCTCTCGAAATGGCATTGAGCTCTGCTTCTGAGCCGCCTTATAACTCCCCCCCCTAGGATCCAATCCTTTGTCTTTCAGGATATTTGCATTCGATTGTTAATTTTTGAAGGCACAATCCGCATGTCTTTTAACATACCGAAGGGTAATGTGCCCATTGTGCTTCATGCATGAATATGTAAGTGCATCTCGGTGTGTAATTATGCGCTTATTTTGAATAAATGGAAAAACGTTGTCCTCGATTTAAAGTGAATGCAGAGAAATTAGCATGTAACTTTAGAAAAGGAAGAGAGCGGCCTTCTCGACGAGGGAGTGAAACCCAATAGGTAATATTCTTTTACAGCGTTATAGGTTATAATATTATAATATTATGTTTCACTATGATAGAGCTTAACATGTGCGAGTATACAATATCAGAGTTGATCAAATTCGACGATCAAGGGCGTCAATCGGGTGAGTTTTATCAGAGGCTTTAATCAAATGCGTCATCCCATCACGGAACACCACCTTCCTGCGTATATAACAGCAACAGAAGGAACTACAGCAGCAACAACAGCAGCGACAACAACAGCAGCAACATCACATTTCGAGGGCGACGCAGCTACTTCCGATTCTGCTGCCCAGCTGTTTGCAGTCGGGACCTGCTCTCGCAGGACCCCACACGTCTTTGGAAATGATTGCGATGATTATGTCTAAGCTGAGAATTAAGTCACTCAAGATGACTTTGTTTAACCATAACTTTCGGTAGGTAAGTGTCATCGGGGCTCTGTGAATACTCGCATTCCTTTATGACCGACAATTGTATTAATTTTGGTTGATCGAGTAGAACAAGGCACGTGCCACGCCCAGACGAATTATTATCAACAATAGTGGCCTAAAATATAATGCTAAAATAAACGTTAACACTGGATGCAACGTGCACCTATTAATCCCTGCCTCGTATTTACGACTAGCGATTGCACTTGCACATAACATACATTCAATCACAGAAAAATGCTCATACGACCATATTGTTATTCTAAGAATTGTAATGCGATGCTAACCCTGCACCCCCACAGTTCGCATATCTGCATGTCCAAAGGCCATAGATACATATAACATACGTACATACGAGCACAGTTCGCTTGCACGTACACTATACATACATATGCGCAGAGTGTGATTCTAATACGATCACATTGTAATTCTAATACTTGTAATGAGATTATAATACCGTACCTCTGTTTTGGTATTATAAATAATTAAACTAGTTTATAATATTTTAAAATTTCGTGTTATCGTTTATAGTGTTACAGTTCACGTGTCATAGCGTACAGGATTCCATGTATACTTGATGATTAGGGACCGTAACGTTGTGAATCGATTTATAAAAGGGACCTTCCCCTCCTGAACCACACATGTTAATGATAAGACAGCCAACATTATGCCTGTTAAGGTCAGACTTGTGTGACGGAGATGCTCCACCTGAAACTCGGCTCCACACGTTTTTGCTATTAACATTCAAAAATAAAAACGGACAAGCAGTTGCTGAAAATAATGTTTTATTAATCTGCAGGAACATTTACAGAACTACAACTCGTATCGAAAGTTTATGATGTCCTATGTTCAAACAGTTACAGTACAATCTTGATTTGAAGCTTTCGTGACTGCAGGAGTCCATACTCTTTGATTCTTTCCTTAAAGTCACGCAGGTAGAAAAATAATAGGTCACATTATTGATCTATAATTATCTATTATTTTGTCTACCTATATGACGTTACCGAAAGAACCAAAGAGTATAGCTACAGTACAATGCAAATCAAGTCACTTCCAGGAATACCAAACCAAAGTATAATTCCCCATTGATCTCCTTATTAGTTCAACACATTTGTTCACTGTGCGTCTGTGTTTAAGTCAAAGCCAAACATCCAACGAACGCGTCATCAATGTACATCCTGAAATCAGTTATCTAAAGTCGCTTATTACCATCCAAAAAAGCGATATCAAGGAAAAAACAAGTAAAATATATCGAGTAAAGTTGTAACAATAGACTCATTCCAACAGGAACACTCGACCACGACAAGATTGTCAGGAATTGAACGGTCTCACAAACACTGCTCCTCGCACCACTTCAGCAAGTAATCCGATATCAGAAACCACCAAATGCACGTGACGAAATATTCTAACAAACTGCAAAACTCGAGTATTAAAATCACTGATAAATCAATTGTAACGTATTACTTGGTCTAAAACATACACAATTGCACACAATGTGGCTTAATAGGTCTCACCAAACCCAAAATAATTTCAGTTATCCGTTGCTTTAGATTTGAATTTCGAGCCACTAAAATTACATCCATCCATCTCTCGGGATCTAACTTCATGGGCTCGAAGGTGGAATCTTCTTCAGGACTCATTTCAGCGCCTATTTTGTAGCCGGGCCCTGCTCTCGCAGGACCCTACACGTCGTTGGAAACTATTGCGATGATCATGTTTGAGCTGAGAATTAAGTGGCTAAAGATGACTTTGTTTAACCATATCTGGGTGTGTAGGTTAGTGTTATCGGGGCTAAATGGAAACTACTCGTGAATGAACTCGCACTCCTTTATGACCGACATTGTACTAATTTTGGTTGATCGAGTAGAACAAGGCACGTGCCATGTCCAGACGAATTCTTATCAACAACAGTGTCCTTAAATATGATGCTAAAATAAATGTTAACACGGGATTAAATGTGCACCTCTTAACCCCTCCCTCGCATTTACGACTAACGATTTGCATTTGCACATAACATGCATTAAAGCCCGTTAACATGCTAATACGACCAAATTATCTGTTCAATCGAACCCCCGGTTCGATTGAACAGAACAGATAATTTACATACATATCTGTATGTCCCCCAAGTTGCTCCGCCCGTGGTGGGGTCAGGTAGAGGTCATAGAGGTGGGTGATGTAAAGACAGTGCGTCAACTAAGGGACAAGTGTTGACAACAAGATAGAGAGAGTTCGAGAAGGGAAGGCGAGACCAAGTGTGGGCGGAGGTTCACGCCGAGAATGAGAGAGGGGGAGTAACGAGGTTCGGAGCTGTGTTGGCTGGTTGCTGTCTCGTCGTCGTCATTGCTATATCATGACACCTGGGTCCTAAGCCGCGTTAAAGGCTAAATAAAAGAACCCTCTGCAGTCTGAGTCCGGAGTGATTACAATTGTAACGATTCATTATTTCACGGGCTAATATTGGGTTTGTGCGATTATTTTATATATTCATACTGAATATTGCTATTTGATGCCATTGAGATGGAACATTCATCCAGCAGTGGACAGCTTGATCCTAATACCACCAACGTTTTATTCAAATAATTGTAATCCCTTTCTGATCCTGAACCTTCCATTTCACATATCCCACCATTGGTTCGCACGTCCATATTACATACATACATTTTAGATGCATACATGTTACATACAGACATATTACATTCATGCATATTACATACAGACATGTTACATACTTACGAGCATAGTGTGATTCTTAGAGGACCACGGTATGAAGCTAAAAATTCGAATGAGATTCGAATATCACACTTCAATGTACGGTGTTCTAATCTGTAACACTAGTTTATGATGTTATTTTATAGCGTTATAATGTATCGCACATAGCTTATATTGTTAAAGTTCACAAGATTATAGTTTACTATAACACTAGTTTGTAGTGTTATTTTAAAGCGTTACAATGTATAGCTCATAGTTTGAAGGTTATATTGTTAGAGTTTATAATGTTAGAGTATGCAATGTGAGTTTACAATTTGAGAGTTTGTGGACGTGCCCTGTTCTCGTGTTACCCGACACGGATTTGGAAATAATTGCTATGATCATGTCTGAGCTGGGATGAGCGACTAATGTTTACTTTGCTTAATCATGACTGTGTGTAGGTTAGTGCCATCGGTGCTTAGTGAATACTACTCATGAATGAACTCATACTTCTTTCGGATAGAAATTTAAATCATGTTGGTAGAAAAAGTCGCCTGTCTTTTCTAGACTAATTGTTATCTTCAAGTGCGTCCGTTAATATTCTGCTAAAATACACAGCATAGGGGAGGCAGCCTTGTTGGGGAGATGTAGTTTGGCTAAGGCGCTGTGGCCGGGTGATAACACGGATTCTGAAACAATGGAGTTAAACACTCGCTGCTTGGCCCCGTCGACAGCAGCGAAGGCTGTCATATACCGCCCCATTTACGAGTTGGCTGTATGATGTGTATAGTTGAAGGTGCTAGGTGTTGTCTTCTTCTAACAGCTACTAACGTGCGTGTGTTGTCTGTTTTTACGATTTGTCCATTGATGTTGTTTTTTTTAATGCGGCGTTTTTTTGTTAAGTTCTGTCACTTGAGTGTAGCAGTTTGTTTAAGAATTCGTCACGTGAGCGTGGTGTTTTACTTGTGGGAATTTCGCTTTGTCACAATTTGTGATTGTTATAATAATTGTAAAGATTCATAATCTCATGAGTTTATAATGGGTTTGTGCGTGATTCTTATACGACCACACTGTGATTCTAATGCTTCTAATGATATTATAATACCTTACCTCCGTTTACATGGTTATAAATTAAAACACTAGTTAATAATCGTTTAATGTTTAGTGTTATAGTTTATAGTATTACAGTTTACATGTTATAGAGTACAGTTTATCCCCGGCATACTTCGGGATTAGGGACTGGTACGTTGAGAAACGATTAACTACGGGGACCTTTCCCCTCAAGGAACACGTGTTAATCGGGTAGACAGCCAAGATGCTGCCGGTTAAGGGCACACTTGTGTGACAAAGATCCTCCACCTGAAATTAGCTTAACATGTTTTTGCTAGGAGCATCATAAAATAAAGAACGGACAAACATTTGTTAAAAATACGTTTTCATTCATCTGCAATCATTTTTACGTCAAAACTCGAACCGAATATTTATTACATTTCCAGTGCAATGCAAACCATTTCCGTTCCAGGAATACCAAAGCGTTAAAGGATCATTCCCCATGATTTCCTTATTAGTTCACCACATTTGTTCACTGTGCGTCTATGTTGAAGTCAAGGCCATATATCCAACGAACGCGTCATCAATGTACATCCTGAAATCGACTATCTAAAGTCGATTATTACCAACCCAAAAAAACTTTATACTTGAAAAAAAAACATTTTATAATGTTGAGTAAATATCTAACTACAGACGCATTCCAACTTTAGCTCAACAGGAACACTTAACGACTACAATTGAACCCTCTCACAACCAGTGCTCATCACACCACTTCGGCAAGTAATCCGATAACATTACAAACCACCACTGGGCACGTAATTAAACTCACAAAAACTGTAAAACAAAAATGGTCAAAATTACACACAAAAGTACTCGATACGGATTAAAAGGTATAACCACATGACGTAATTTTTTTTCAGTCTCTCCGAGCTCTCTGGTTGACTCTCGAGCCACTCCATTACATCCAGCCATCTCTCGGGATCCAACTGCATGGGATCGAAGGTGGAAACTTCTTTAGAACTCATTGCAGCACCTTGAATTTCAGCTTTTGATTTCAGTTTCCTATCATTGTGGACCTTCTGATGCCTGTTGATGTTTGATGAGCGTGCAAATGTCTTCCCACACACAGGGCACAGGAATGGTTTCTCGCCCGTATGCGTTCTCTGATGAGTTTGAAGAGTTAATGACCGTGCAAATGTACTCCCACACAGAGAACACAAGAATGGCTTCTCACCCGTGTGTGTTTTCTGGTGACTCTGAAGATTTGATGACTTTGCAAATGCCTTTCCACACACAGGGCACAGGAATGGCTTCTCACCCGTGTGTGTTCTTGAAGTTGATTGGTCCACACCCGAGACAGCTTTCCTTAGAGCCTAGTCTCACATGGGTTGGACCTGATGACGCCAAAAGGCGCACTGTAAAATGTGTCAGTTTTGTTGCCAGATAGAAGGGTAAAAAAAACAATGATCATATTTTTACTGGCAAATGAGGTTCCCACAGAGACGCTCACCTCGTTGAGGATTCGCTCTGCAAAGGCTTCTTCTGCTGCTGCTCACTCGTGCGCATTCCTCTCGACTGCGGGTGGAGGCGTGGCTATGACGTAACAGAGGTGACGTCACTACACCGAGGCTCCGCCCCCACGCGCTTGGCGGGCGCACCACGTGGTGCAGTGCGGGTGGTGTGCGTCACCGGAAACAGCAGAGCCCTCGGTTCGACATTAAACATTTGCCCCCTCGCTTTGTGCTGTCTTTGATGTCGCCGTTACTGCGGCGAGGACTGAAGCGATGCCTGGCCATTAGGCCTGGCATATACCTAGGCCTCAGGCTTCATATTTGTTCGTAGTTATTTTTTGTTTAATTGGAATTATTGACTTGCATTTCATTAATTACATTTCAAGCGTATAAACACCATAACATTGGTTTATTTACTTTTAAATTCAGGTTTGTAGTATAGTTATTGATCTGTAGTTATATTTAAGTGAGTGAGGTGGTTGTACTAAGTGTGAATTTGAGTTCCATGTAAATTATTATTGTGTAAAGGATTTGTCTATGTGCACCTATCCTGGCAGTGGTAATTAGGGCTTTTTATAATTAAGTTGTTAATGAGATTGTTTATTTGTGTGTGTCTGTTATCGATGTCTGTGTAAGGTTACATATCTATGTTTGTAGCTCTGTGTGTTTGTTAATTTATGATGGGTGGTGATGATGATGTTTCTTGATAATGGATGGTGGTGATGATAATGTGTAGTGATTATGATGGGTGGTAGTGATGATGATGGGTGGTGGTAATGATTGGGGAGTTTATGATGATGGGTGGTGATGGTTATGGGTGGTGATGATGATGGGTTGTTGTGATTATGGATGATTGTTGATGGTTATGATTAATGTTGGTTGTGATGGTTGGGTGGTGGTGGTGGAGACGATGGTTGGTGATGGTGAGTTGATAGTGATAATGATGATAATGGGTGTTGATACTGATGATTTGTGTTGATGATTATGGGTGGTGATGAGTAAATGAGCAACCACCAGACACATAACAGCAACAGAAGTAACTAAATCAGCACCAATAACAGCAGCGACAACAGCAGCAGCAACAACACATTTTGAGGGCGACGCAACTACTTCCGATTCTGCTGTTTCTGCTGCTCGACTATTTGTAGACAGGACCTGCTCTCGCGGGACCCCACACGTCTTTGGAAATGATTGCGATCATGTCTGAGCTGAGAATTAAGTGACTAAACGTTACTTTGTTTAACCATAACTGTGTGTAGGTTAGTGTCTGGGGGCTTAGCGAATACTACTCATGAATGAACTCGCACTCCTTTATGACCGACATTCTACTAATTTTGGTTGATCGAGACGAACAAGTCACGTGCCATGTCCAGAATAATTTTTATTACCAATATTGTCCTTAAATATGATGCTAAAATAAACATTAACACTGGATTAAACCTGCACCTCTTAACCGCTGCCTCGCATTTACGACTAACAATTTGCATTTTACACGTAACATGCAGTCAAGCACAGTAAAATGCTAATTCTACAATATTGTTATTCTAGGAATTTAATATTGTTATTCTAGGAATTTAAATTCTAAAATGCTAATTCGACAATATTGTTATTCTAGGAATTTAAATTCGATTCTAACCCTGCACCCCCAACAGTTCGTATATCCAACCCCCGGTTTAATGGAACGTTCGCTTTACATACATATGAGCAGAGTACGATTATAATACTTCTAATGACATTTGAATACCGTACCTCAGTTTATGGTGTAATGAATTAGGAAACCAGTCTATAGTCATTTAATGTTGAGTGGTATCGTTTATAGTGATACAGCTGAAGTCATAGAGATGAAACGGCCTAAGTGTGTACGAATGTAGATAGGGCGTCGCCGTTGGTTCGTCCACCCATCGCGCCTCAAGACTTATGTCCGTCCCCACCCGGACAGCTCATCCCCATGTCCTGTACAGCCCAAGTCTGGTGTGTCCAACGTGGTGGGGCTCTCGGCAACGGAAACCGTACACCAAAGGAAATGTGTTGTGGCGCTCACAGTTTCCTAGCCCCTGAGGCCCGGGGTGCTTCAATGATCTCCCGCGTGTGAGGAATCGGTGCCTGGAGCCCAGTCATGTTTCTCAAAAGAAGCCAGGGACCTGCCTAACTCTTCAAGGCTGTGGTGCGAACCCTTGACGCCCCGAAAGGCACAAGATTCCACCATGGGCCTTTAACGCGGTTTTAGACCCCAGGCGTCACGATATAGCAACGACGACGACGAGACAGCAACCAGCCAACACAGCCCCAAACCTCGTTCCTCCCCCTATCTCATTCTCGGCGTGAACCTCCGCCCACACTTTGTCCCGCCTTCCCTTCTCGAACTCTCTCTATCTTGTTGTCACCACTTGTCCCTTAGTTGACGCATTGTCTTTACATCACCCACCTCTATGACCTCTACCTGTCCCCGCCATGGGCGGAGCAACTTGGATTTTCCCGGTGGCACCTGTAGGCAATACAACCATGCCCTGTC